>NW_027656196.1:0-140940 GCF_964235325.1 Thermobia domestica
GTTCTGAATGGTACATGTTCTTAGACCTCGGTTCTCATTCGTCAGCCATATTGTTATGAGGCAATGAGACATATTATGGGATAAAATCTGTTATATTCTGAAAAAAAAACAGTTAGAAAGCCCCAAATATGATATATACAAGGTAACTTCCCTTCTACGGTAGAGGACTGTGCTTGCACTCACATCATAAAGGGGGCAATGCTCTTCAATTTGAGATTTAATTCGTTAAAATATGTGCAGAAGTTTCGGAGATATAGCCTTTAGTATATAGTAGTTAGGTGCAATGCCAAACAATATAATATATATAAAAATGACATATATTATATTGTTGAGATGTTACCTAACAACATATTTATACCAAATAGTACAGTTTTGAAGAAAATTGAAGAAAATAGTGTTTGAAGACATACTTTTTCGACTTAAGATGAGTGTCACGTGGTCTCATCAATCCTGCAAGGGTTAAATTGCTTCAAGTATAACAACAGGTACTAACTTCATTTTTTACATTTTTTGTTGTAATCTATAGATTTTCTTTCCCCTTTATCATGTGTGCAACACTTAGGTAGTATATTTGGCAGTTGTGTAGAAAAAATATACAGGGTGATCCAAAACTTCAACCCTTAATAGTATAAAATTATTGTTTTTTCATCAAGAAATAAAGAAAATGCACCATATACCGAGTGCGCTGTATGTAGTTCTGAATGGTACATGTTCTTACCCCTCGGTTCTCATTCGTCAGCCATATTGTTATGAGGCAATGAGACATATTATGGTATAAAATCTGTTATATTCTGCAAAAAACAGTTAGAAAGTACCAAATATGATATATACAAGGTAACTTCCCTTCTACGGTAGAGGACTCTGCTTGCACTCACATCATAAAGAGGGCAATGCTCTTCAATTTGAGCTTTATTTCGTTAAAATATGTGCAGAAGTTTCGGAGATATAGCCTTTAGTATATAGTAGTTAGGTGCAATGCCCAACAATATAATATATATAAAAATGACATATATTATATTGTTGAGATGTTACCTAACAACATATTTATACCAAATAGTACAGTTTTGAAGAAAATTGAAGAAAATAGTGTTTGAAGACATACTTTTTCGACTTAAGATGAGTGTCACGTGGTCTCATCAATCCTGCAAGGGTTAAATTGCTTCAAGTATAACAACAGGTACTAACTTCATTTTTTACATTTTTTGTTGTAATCTATAGATTTTCTTTCCCCTTCGTCATGTGTGCAACACTTAGGTAGTATATTTGGTAGTTGTGTTGAAAAAATATACAGGGTGATGCAAAATTTCAACCCTTAATACTATAAAATTATTGTTTTTTCATCAAGAAATAAAGAAAATGCACCATATACCGAGTGCGCTGTATGTAGTTCTGAATGGTACATGTTCTTAGACCTCGGTTCTCATTCGTCAGCCATATTGTTATGAGGCAATGAGACATATTATGGGATAAAATCTGTTATATTCTGAAAAAAAAACAGTTAGATAGCCCCAAATATGATATATACAAGGTAACTTCCCTTCTACGGTAGAGGACTCTGCTTGCACTCACATCATAAAGGGGGCAATGCTCTTCAATTTGAGCTTTAATTCGTTAAAATATGTGCAGAAGTTTCGGAGATATAGCCTTTAGTATATAGTTGTTAGGTGCAATGCACAACAATATAATATATATAAAAATGACATATGTTATATTGTTGAGATGTTACCTAACAACATATTTATATCAAATAGTACAGTTTTGAAGAAAATTGAAGAAAATAGTGTTTGAAGACATACTTTTTCGACTTAAGATGAGTGTCACGTGGTCTCATCAATCCTGCAAGGGTTAAATTGCTTCAAGTATAACAACAGGTACTAACTTCATTTTTTACATTTTTTGTTGTAATCTATAGATTTTCTTTCCCCTTCGTCATGTGTGCAACACTTAGGTAGTATATTTGGTAGTTGTGTTGAAAAAATATACAGGGTGATGCAAAATTTCAACCCTTAATACTATAAAATTATTGTTTTTTCATTAAGAAATAAAGAAAATGCACCATATACCGAGTGCGCTGTATGTAGTTCTGAATGGTACATGTTCTTACCCCTCGGTTGTCATTCGTCAGCCATATTGTTATGAGGCAATGAGACATATTATGGGATAAAATCTTTTATATTCTGAAAAAAAAAAAACAGTTAGAAAGCCCCAAATATGATATATACAAGGTAACTTCCCTTCTACGGTAGAGGACTCTGCTTGCACTCACATCATAAAGGGGGCAATGCTCTTCAATTTGAGCTTTAATTCGTTAAAATATGTGCAGAAGTTTCGGAGATATAGCCTTTGGTATATAGTAGTTAGGTGCAATGCCCAACAATATAATATATATAAAAATGACATATATTATATTGTTGAGATGTTACCTAACAACATATTTATACCAAATAGTACAGTTTTGAAGAAAATTGAAGAAAATAGTGTTTGAAGACATACTTTTTCGACTTAAGATGAGTGTCACGTGGTCTCATCAATCCTGCAAGGGTTAAATTGCTTCAAGTATAACAACAGGTACTAACTTAATTTTTTACATTTTTTGTTGTAACCTATAGATTTTCTTTCCCCTTTATCATGTGTGCAACACTTAGGTAGTATATTTGGCAGTTGTGTAGAAAAAATATACAGGGTGATCCAAAACTTCAACCCTTAATAGTATAAAATTATTGTTTTTTCATCAAGAAATAAAGAAAATGCACCATATACCGAGTGCGCTGTATGTAGTTCTGAATGGTACATGTTCTTACCCCTCGTTTCTCATTCGTCAGCCATATTGTTATGAGGCAATGAGACATATTATGGTATAAAATCTGTTATATTCTGCAAAAAACAGTTAGAAAGTACCAAATATGATATATACAAGGTAACTTCCCTTCTACGGTAGAGGACTCTGCTTGCACTCACATCATAAAGGGGCAATGCTCTCCAATTTGAGCTTTATTTCGTTAAAATATGTGCAGAAGTTTCGGAGATATAGCCTTTAGTATATAGTTGTTAGGTGCAATGCACAACAATATAATATATATAAAAATGACATATGTTATATTGTTGAGATGTTACCTAACAACATATTTATACCAAATAGTACAGTTTTGAAGAAAATTAAAGAAAATAGTGTTTGAAGACATACTTTTTCGACTTAAGATGAGTGTCAGGTGGTCTCATCAATCCCGCAAGGGCTTCAAGTATAACAACAGGTACTAACTTCATTTTTTACATTTTTTGTTGTAATCTATAGATTTTCTTTCCCCTTCGTCATGTGTGCAACACTTAGGTAGTATATTTGGTAGTTGTGTTGAAAAAATATACAGGGTGATCCAAAACTTCAACCCTTAATAGTATAAAATTATTGTTTTTTCATCAAGAAATAAAGAAAATGCACCATATACCGAGTGCGCTGTATGCAGTTCTGAATGGTACATGTTCTTACCCCTCGGTTCTCATTCGTCAGCCATATTGTTATGAGGCAATGAGACATATTATGGTATAAAATCTGTTATATTCTGCAAAAAACAGTTAGAAAGTACCAAATATGATATATACAAGGTAACTTCCCTTCTACGGTAGAGGACTCTGCTTGCACTCACATCATAAAGGGGGCAATGCTCTTCAATTTGAGCTTTATTTCGTTAAAATATGTGCAGAAGTTTCGGAGATATAGCCTTTAGTATATAGTAGTTAGGTGCAATGCCCAACAATATAATATATATAAAAATGACATATATTATATTGTTGAGATGTTACCTAACAACATATTTATACCAAATAGTACAGTTTTGAAGAAAATTGAAGAAAATAGTGTTTGAAGACATACTTTTTCGACTTAAGATGAGTGTCACGTGGTCTCATCAATCCTGCAAGGGTTAAATTGCTTCAAGTATAACAACAGGTACTAACTTCATTTTTTACATTTTTTGTTGTAATCTATAGATTTTCTTTCCCCTTCGTCATGTGTGCAACACTTAGGTAGTATATTTGGTAGTTGTGTTGAAAAAATATACAGGGTGATGCAAAATTTCAACCCTTAATACTATAAAATTATTGTTTTTTCATCAAGAAATAAAGAAAATGCACCATATACCGAGTGCGCTGTATGTAGTTCTGAATGGTACATGTTCTTAGAACTCGGTTCTCATTCGTCAGCCATATTGTTATGAGGCAATGAGACATATTATGGGATAAAATCTGTTATATTCTGAAAAAAAAAACAGTTAGATAGCCCCAAATATGATATATACAAGGTAACTTCCCTTCTACGGTAGAGGACTCTGCTTGCACTCACATCATAAAGGGGGCAATGCTCTTCAATTTGAGCTTTAATTCGTTAAAATATGTGCAGAAGTTTCGGAGATATAGCCTTTGGTATATAGTAGTTAGGTGCAATGCCCAACAATATAATATATATAAAAATGACATATATTATATTGTTGAGATGTTACCTAACAACATATTTATACCAAATAGTACAGTTTTGAAGAAAATTGAAGAAAATAGTGTTTGAAGACATACTTTTTCGACTTAAGATGAGTGTCACGTGGTCTCATCAATCCTGCAAGGGTTAAATTGCTTCAAGTATAACAACAGGTACTAACTTCATTTTTTACATTTTTTGTTGTAATCTATAGATTTTCTTTCCCCTTCGTCATGTGTGCAACACTTAGGTAGTATATTTGGTAGTTGTGTTGAAAAAATATACAGGGTGATGCAAAATTTCAACCCTTAATACTATAAAATTATTGTTTTTTCATCAAGAAATAAAGAAAATGCACCATATACCGAGTGCGCTGTATGTAGTTCTGAATGGTACATGTTCTTAGACCTCGGTTCTCATTCGTCAGCCATATTGTTATGAGGCAATGAGACATATTATGGTATAAAATCTGTTATATTCTGAAAAAAAACAGTTAGATAGCCCCAAATATGATATATACAAGGTAACTTCCCTTCTACGGTAGAGGACTCTGCTTGCACTCACATCATAAAGGGGGCAATGCTCTTCAATTTGAGCTTTAATTCGTTAAAATATGTGCAGAAGTTTCGGAGATATAGCCTTTGGTATATAGTAGTTAGGTGCAATGCCCAACAATATAATATATATAAAAATGACATATATTATATTGTTGAGATGTTACCTAACAACATATTTATACCAAATAGTACAGTTTTGAAGAAAATTGAAGAAAATAGTGTTTGAAGACATACTTTTTCGACTTAAGATGAGTGTCACGTGGTCTCATCAATCCTGCAAGGGTTAAATTGCTTCAAGTATAACAACAGGTACTAACTTAATTTTTTACATTTTTTGTTGTAACCTATAGATTTTCTTTCCCCTTCATCATGTGTGCAACACTTAGGTAGTATATTTGGTAGTTGTGTAGAAAAAATATACAGGGTGATGCAAAATTTCAACCCTTAATACTATAAAATTATTGTTTTTTCATCAAGAAATAAAGAAAATGCACCATATACCGAGTGCGCTGTATGTAGTTCTGAATGGTACATGTTCTTACCCCTCGGTTGTCATTCGTCAGCCATATTGTTATGAGGCAATGAGACATATTATGGGATAAAATCTGTTATATTCTGAAAAAAAAACAGTTAGAAAGCCCCAAATATGATATATACAAGGTAACTTCCCTTCTACGGTAGAGGACTCTGCTTGCACTCACATCATAAAGGGGGCAATGCTCTTCAATTTGAGATTTAATTCGTTAAAATATGTGCAGAAGTTTCGGAGATATAGCCTTTAGTATATAGTAGTTAGGTGCAATGCCCAACAATATAATATATATAAAAATGACATATATTATATTGTTGAGATGTTACCTAACAACATATTTATACCAAATAGTACAGTTTTGAAGAAAATTGAAGAAAATAGTGTTTGAAGACATACTTTTTCGACTTAAGATGAGTGTCACGTGGTCTCATCAATCCTGCAAGGGTTAAATTGCTTCAAGTATAACAACAGGTACTAACTTCATTTTTTACATTTTTTGTTGTAATCTATAGATTTTCTTTCCCCTTTATCATGTGTGCAACACTTAGGTAGTATATTTGGCAGTTGTGTAGAAAAAATATACAGGGTGATCCAAAACTTCAACCCTTAATAGTATAAAATTATTGTTTTTTCATCAAGAAATAAAGAAAATGCACCATATACCGAGTGCGCTGTATGTAGTTCTGAATGGTACATGTTCTTACCCCTCGTTTCTCATTCGTCAGCCATATTGTTATGAGGCAATGAGACATATTATGGTATAAAATCTGTTATATTCTGCAAAAAACAGTTAGAAAGTACCAAATATGATATATACAAGGTAACTTCCCTTCTACGGTAGAGGACTCTGCTTGCACTCACATCATAAAGGGGCAATGCTCTCCAATTTGAGCTTTATTTCGTTAAAATATGTGCAGAAGTTTCGGAGATATAGCCTTTAGTATATAGTTGTTAGGTGCAATGCACAACAATATAATATATATAAAAATGACATATGTTATATTGTTGAGATGTTACCTAACAACATATTTATACCAAATAGTACAGTTTTGAAGAAAATTAAAGAAAATAGTGTTTGAAGACATACTTTTTCGACTTAAGATGAGTGTCAGGTGGTCTCATCAATCCCGCAAGGGCTTCAAGTATAACAACAGGTACTAACTTCATTTTTTACATTTTTTGTTGTAATCTATAGATTTTCTTTCCCCTTCGTCATGTGTGCAACACTTAGGTAGTATATTTGGTAGTTGTGTTGAAAAAATATACAGGGTGATCCAAAACTTCAACCCTTAATAGTATAAAATTATTGTTTTTTCATCAAGAAATAAAGAAAATGCACCATATACCGAGTGCGCTGTATGCAGTTCTGAATGGTACATGTTCTTACCCCTCGGTTCTCATTCGTCAGCCATATTGTTATGAGGCAATGAGACATATTATGGTATAAAATCTGTTATATTCTGCAAAAAACAGTTAGAAAGTACCAAATATGATATATACAAGGTAACTTCCCTTCTACGGTAGAGGACTCTGCTTGCACTCACATCATAAAGGGGGCAATGCTCTTCAATTTGAGCTTTATTTCGTTAAAATATGTGCAGAAGTTTCGGAGATATAGCCTTTAGTATATAGTAGTTAGGTGCAATGCCCAACAATATAATATATATAAAAATGACATATATTATATTGTTGAGATGTTACCTAACAACATATTTATACCAAATAGTACAGTTTTGAAGAAAATTGAAGAAAATAGTGTTTGAAGACATACTTTTTCGACTTAAGATGAGTGTCACGTGGTCTCATCAATCCTGCAAGGGTTAAATTGCTTCAAGTATAACAACAGGTACTAACTTCATTTTTTACATTTTTTGTTGTAATCTATAGATTTTCTTTCCCCTTCGTCATGTGTGCAACACTTAGGTAGTATATTTGGTAGTTGTGTTGAAAAAATATACAGGGTGATGCAAAATTTCAACCCTTAATACTATAAAATTATTGTTTTTTCATCAAGAAATAAAGAAAATGCACCATATACCGAGTGCGCTGTATGTAGTTCTGAATGGTACATGTTCTTAGACCTCGGTTCTCATTCGTCAGCCATATTGTTATGAGGCAATGAGACATATTATGGGATAAAATCTGTTATATTCTGAAAAAAAACAGTTAGATAGCCCCAAATATGATATATACAAGGTAACTTCCCTTCTACGGTAGAGGACTCTGCTTGCACTCACATCATAAAGGGGGCAATGCTCTTCAATTTGAGCTTTAATTCGTTAAAATATGTGCAGAAGTTTCGGAGATATAGCCTTTGGTATATAGTAGTTAGGTGCAATGCCCAACAATATAATATATATAAAAATGACATATATTATATTGTTGAGATGTTACCTAACAACATATTTATACCAAATAGTACAGTTTTGAAGAAAATTGAAGAAAATAGTGTTTGAAGACATACTTTTTCGACTTAAGATGAGTGTCACGTGGTCTCATCAATCCTGCAAGGGTTAAATTGCTTCAAGTATAACAACAGGTACTAACTTAATTTTTTACATTTTTTGTTGTAACCTATAGATTTTCTTTCCCCTTCATCATGTGTGCAACACTTAGGTAGTATATTTGGTAGTTGTGTAGAAAAAATATACAGGGTGATGCAAAATTTCAACCCTTAATACTATAAAATTATTGTTTTTTCATCAAGAAATAAAGAAAATGCACCATATACCGAGTGCGCTGTATGTAGTTCTGAATGGTACATGTTCTTACCCCTCGGTTGTCATTCGTCAGCCATATTGTTATGAGGCAATGAGACATATTATGGGATAAAATCTGTTATATTCTGAAAAAAAAACAGTTAGAAAGCCCCAAATATGATATATACAAGGTAACTTCCCTTCTACGGTAGAGGACTCTGCTTGCACTCACATCATAAAGGGGGCAATGCTCTTCAATTTGAGATTTAATTCGTTAAAATATGTGCAGAAGTTTCGGAGATATAGCCTTTAGTATATAGTAGTTAGGTGCAATGCCCAACAATATAATATATATAAAAATGACATATATTATATTGTTGAGATGTTACCTAACAACATATTTATACCAAATAGTACAGTTTTGAAGAAAATTGAAGAAAATAGTGTTTGAAGACATACTTTTTCGACTTAAGATGAGTGTCACGTGGTCTCATCAATCCTGCAAGGGTTAAATTGCTTCAAGTATAACAACAGGTACTAACTTCATTTTTTACATTTTTTGTTGTAATCTATAGATTTTCTTTCCCCTTTATCATGTGTGCAACACTTAGGTAGTATATTTGGCAGTTGTGTAGAAAAAATATACAGGGTGATCCAAAACTTCAACCCTTAATAGTATAAAATTATTGTTTTTTCATCAAGAAATAAAGAAAATGCACCATATACCGAGTGCGCTGTATGTAGTTCTGAATGGTACATGTTCTTACCCCTCGTTTCTCATTCGTCAGCCATATTGTTATGAGGCAATGAGACATATTATGGTATAAAATCTGTTATATTCTGCAAAAAACAGTTAGAAAGTACCAAATATGATATATACAAGGTAACTTCCCTTCTACGGTAGAGGACTCTGCTTGCACTCACATCATAAAGGGGCAATGCTCTCCAATTTGAGCTTTATTTCGTTAAAATATGTGCAGAAGTTTCGGAGATATAGCCTTTAGTATATAGTTGTTAGGTGCAATGCACAACAATATAATATATATAAAAATGACATATGTTATATTGTTGAGATGTTACCTAACAACATATTTATACCAAATAGTACAGTTTTGAAGAAAATTAAAGAAAATAGTGTTTGAAGACATACTTTTTCGACTTAAGATGAGTGTCAGGTGGTCTCATCAATCCCGCAAGGGCTTCAAGTATAACAACAGGTACTAACTTCATTTTTTACATTTTTTGTTGTAATCTATAGATTTTCTTTCCCCTTCGTCATGTGTGCAACACTTAGGTAGTATATTTGGTAGTTGTGTTGAAAAAATATACAGGGTGATCCAAAACTTCAACCCTTAATAGTATAAAATTATTGTTTTTTCATCAAGAAATAAAGAAAATGCACCATATACCGAGTGCGCTGTATGCAGTTCTGAATGGTACATGTTCTTACCCCTCGGTTCTCATTCGTCAGCCATATTGTTATGAGGCAATGAGACATATTATGGTATAAAATCTGTTATATTCTGCAAAAAACAGTTAGAAAGTACCAAATATGATATATACAAGGTAACTTCCCTTCTACGGTAGAGGACTCTGCTTGCACTCACATCATAAAGGGGGCAATGCTCTTCAATTTGAGCTTTATTTCGTTAAAATATGTGCAGAAGTTTCGGAGATATAGCCTTTAGTATATAGTAGTTAGGTGCAATGCCCAACAATATAATATATATAAAAATGACATATATTATATTGTTGAGATGTTACCTAACAACATATTTATACCAAATAGTACAGTTTTGAAGAAAATTGAAGAAAATAGTGTTTGAAGACATACTTTTTCGACTTAAGATGAGTGTCACGTGGTCTCATCAATCCTGCAAGGGCTTCAAGTATAACAACAGGTACTAACTTCATTTTTTACATTTTTTGTTGTAATCTATAGATTTTCTTTCCCCTTCGTCATGTGTGCAACACTTAGGTAGTATATTTGGTAGTTGTGTTGAAAAAATATACAGGGTGATGCAAAATTTCAACCCTTAATACTATAAAATTATTGTTTTTTCATCAAGAAATAAAGAAAATGCACCATATACCGAGTGCGCTGTATGTAGTTCTGAATGGTACATGTTCTTAGAACTCGGTTCTCATTCGTCAGCCATATTGTTATGAGGCAATGAGACATATTATGGGATAAAATCTGTTATATTCTGAAAAAAAACAGTTAGATAGCCCCAAATATGATATATACAAGGTAACTTCCCTTCTACGGTAGAGGACTCTGCTTGCACTCACATCATAAAGGGGGCAATGCTCTTCAATTTGAGCTTTAATTCGTTAAAATATGTGCAGAAGTTTCGGAGATATAGCCTTTGGTATATAGTAGTTAGGTGCAATGCCCAACAATATAATATATATAAAAATGACATATATTATATTGTTGAGATGTTACCTAACAACATATTTATACCAAATAGTACATTTTTGAAGAAAATTGAAGAAAATAGTGTTTGAAGACATACCTTTTCGACTTAAGATGAGTGTCACGTGGTCTCATCAATCCTGCAAGGGTTAAATTGCTTCAAGTATAACAACAGGTACTAACTTAATTTTTTACATTTTTTGTTGTAACCTATAGATTTTCTTTCCCCTTCATCATGTGTGCAACACTTAGGTAGTATATTTGGTAGTTGTGTAGAAAAAATATACAGGGTGATGCAAAATTTCAACCCTTAATACTATAAAATTATTGTTTTTTCATCAAGAAATAAAGAAAATGCACCATATACCGAGTGCGCTGTATGTAGTTCTGAATGGTACATGTTCTTACCCCTCGGTTGTCATTCGTCAGCCATATTGTTATGAGGCAATGAGACATATTATGGGATAAAATCTGTTATATTCTGAAAAAAAAAACAGTTAGAAAGCCCCAAATATGATATATACAAGGTAACTTCCCTTCTACGGTAGAGGACTCTGCTTGCACTCACATCATAAAGGGGGCAATGCTCTTCAATTTGAGATTTAATTCGTTAAAATATGTGCAGAAGTTTCGGAGATATAGCCTTTAGTATATAGTTGTTAGGTGCAATGCACAACAATATAATATATATAAAAATGACATATGTTATATTGTTGAGATGTTACCTAACAACATATTTATACCAAATAGTACAGTTTTGAAGAAAATTAAAGAAAATAGTGTTTGAAGACATACTTTTTCGACTTAAGATGAGTGTCAGGTGGTCTCATCAATCCCGCAAGGGCTTCAAGTATAACAACAGGTACTAACTTCATTTTTTACATTTTTTGTTGTAATCTATAGATTTTCTTTCCCCTTCGTCATGTGTGCAACACTTAGGTAGTATTTTTGGTAGTTGTGTTGAAAAAATATACAGGGTGATCCAAAACTTCAACCCTTAATAGTATAAAATTATTGTTTTTTCATCAAGAAATAAAGAAAATGCACCATATACCGAGTGCGCTGTATGCAGTTCTGAATGGTACATGTTCTTACCCCTCGGTTCTCATTCGTCAGCCATATTGTTATGAGGCAATGAGACATATTATGGTATAAAATCTGTTATATTCTGCAAAAAACAGTTAGAAAGTACCAAATATGATATATACAAGGTAACTTCCCTTCTACGGTAGAGGACTCTGCTTGCACTCACATCATAAAGGGGGCAATGCTCTTCAATTTGAGCTTTATTTCGTTAAAATATGTGCAGAAGTTTCGGAGATATAGCCTTTAGTATATAGTAGTTAGGTGCAATGCCCAACAATATAATATATATAAAAATGACATATGTTATATTGTTGAGATGTTACCTAACAACATATTTATACCAAATAGTACAGTTTTGAAGAAAATTGAAGAAAATAGTGTTTGAAGACATACTTTTTCGACTTAAGATGAGTGTCACGTGGTCTCATCAATCCTGCAAGGGTTAAATTGCTTCAAGTATAACAACAGGTACTAACTTCATTTTTTACATTTTTTGTTGTAATCTATAGATTTTCTTTCCCCTTCGTCATGTGTGCAACACTTAGGTAGTATATTTGGTAGTTGTGTTGAAAAAATATACAGGGTGATGCAAAATTTCAACCCTTAATACTATAAAATTATTGTTTTTTCATCAAGAAATAAAGAAAATGCACCATATACCGAGTGCGCTGTATGTAGTTCTGAATGGTACATGTTCTTAGACCTCGGTTCTCATTCGTCAGCCATATTGTTATGAGGCAATGAGACATATTATGGGATAAAATCTGTTATATTCTGAAAAAAAACAGTTAGATAGCCCCAAATATGATATATACAAGGTAACTTCCCTTCTACGGTAGAGGACTCTGCTTGCACTCACATCATAAAGGGGGCAATGCTCTTGAATTTGAGCTTTAATTCGTTAAAATATGTGCAGAAGTTTCGGAGATATAGCCTTTAGTATATAGTTGTTAGGTGCAATGCACAACAATATAATATATATAAAAATGACATATGTTATATTGTTGAGATGTTACCTAAAAACATATTTATACCAAATAGTACAGTTTTGAAGAAAATTGAAGAAAATAGTGTTTGAAGACATACTTTTTCGACTTAAGATGAGTGTCACGTGGTCTCATCAATCCTGCAAGGGTTAAATTGCTTCAAGTATAACAACAGGTACTAACTTAATTTTTTACATTTTTTGTTGTAACCTATAGATTTTCTTTCCCCTTCATCATGTGTGCAACACTTAGGTAGTATATTTGGTAGTTGTGTAGAAAAAATATACAGGGTGATGCAAAATTTCAACCCTTAATACTATAAAATTATTGTTTTTTCATCAAGAAATAAAGAAAATGCACCATATACCGAGTGCGCTGTATGTAGTTCTGAATGGTACATGTTCTTACCCCTCGGTTGTCATTCGTCAGCCATATTGTTATGAGGCAATGAGACATATTATGGGATAAAATCTGTTATATTCTGAAAAAAAAACAGTTAGAAAGCCCCAAATATGATATATACAAGGTAACTTCCCTTCTACGGTAGAGGACTCTGCTTGCACTCACATCATAAAGGGGGCAATGCTCTTCAATTTGAGATTTAATTCGTTAAAATATGTGCAGAAGTTTCGGAGATATAGCCTTTAGTATATAGTAGTTAGGTGCAATGCCCAACAATATAATATATATAAAAATGACATATATTATATTGTTGAGATGTTACCTAACAACATATTTATACCAAATAGTACAGTTTTGAAGAAAATTGAAGAAAATAGTGTTTGAAGACATACTTTTTCGACTTAAGATGAGTGTCACGTGGTCTCATCAATCCTGCAAGGGTTAAATTGCTTCAAGTATAACAACAGGTACTAACTTCATTTTTTACATTTTTTGTTGTAATCTATAGATTTTCTTTCCCCTTTATCATGTGTGCAACACTTAGGTAGTATATTTGGCAGTTGTGTAGAAAAAATATACAGGGTGATCCAAAACTTCAACCCTTAATAGTATAAAATTATTGTTTTTTCATCAAGAAATAAAGAAAATGCACCATATACCGAGTGCGCTGTATGTAGTTCTGAATGGTACATGTTCTTACCCCTCGTTTCTCATTCGTCAGCCATATTGTTATGAGGCAATGAGACATATTATGGTATAAAATCTGTTATATTCTGCAAAAAACAGTTAGAAAGTACCAAATATGATATATACAAGGTAACTTCCCTTCTACGGTAGAGGACTCTGCTTGCACTCACATCATAAAGGGGCAATGCTCTCCAATTTGAGCTTTATTTCGTTAAAATATGTGCAGAAGTTTCGGAGATATAGCCTTTAGTATATAGTTGTTAGGTGCAATGCACAACAATATAATATATATAAAAATGACATATGTTATATTGTTGAGATGTTACCTAACAACATATTTATACCAAATAGTACAGTTTTGAAGAAAATTAAAGAAAATAGTGTTTGAAGACATACTTTTTCGACTTAAGATGAGTGTCAGGTGGTCTCATCAATCCCGCAAGGGCTTCAAGTATAACAACAGGTACTAACTTCATTTTTTACATTTTTTGTTGTAATCTATAGATTTTCTTTCCCCTTCGTCATGTGTGCAACACTTAGGTAGTATATTTGGTAGTTGTGTTGAAAAAATATACAGGGTGATCCAAAACTTCAACCCTTAATAGTATAAAATTATTGTTTTTTCATCAAGAAATAAAGAAAATGCACCATATACCCAGTGCGCTGTATGCAGTTCTGAATGGTACATGTTCTTACCCCTCGGTTCTCATTCGTCAGCCATATTGTTATGAGGCAATGAGACATATTATGGTATAAAATCTGTTATATTCTGCAAAAAACAGTTAGAAAGTACCAAATATGATATATACAAGGTAACTTCCCTTCTACGGTAGAGGACTCTGCTTGCACTCACATCATAAAGGGGCAATGCTCTCCAATTTGAGCTTTATTTCGTTAAAATATGTGCAGAAGTTTCGGAGATATAGCCTTTAGTATATAGTAGTTAGGTGCAATGCCCAACAATATAATATATATAAAAATGACATATATTATATTGTTGAGATGTTACCTAACAACATATTTATACCAAATAGTACAGTTTTGAAGAAAATTGAAGAAAATAGTGTTTGAAGACATACTTTTTCGACTTAAGATGAGTGTCACGTGGTCTCATCAATCCTGCAAGGGTTAAATTGCTTCAAGTATAACAACAGGTACTAACTTCATTTTTTACATTTTTTGTTGTAATCTATAGATTTTCTTTCCCCTTCGTCATGTGTGCAACACTTAGGTAGTATATTTGGTAGTTGTGTTGAAAAAATATACAGGGTGATGCAAAATTTCAACCCTTAATACTATAAAATTATTGTTTTTTCATCAAGAAATAAAGAAAATGCACCATATACCGAGTGCGCTGTATGTAGTTCTGAATGGTACATGTTCTTAGAACTCGGTTCTCATTCGTCAGCCATATTGTTATGAGGCAATGAGACATATTATGGGATAAAATCTGTTATATTCTGAAAAAAAACAGTTAGATAGCCCCAAATATGATATATACAAGGTAACTTCCCTTCTACGGTAGAGGACTCTGCTTGCACTCACATCATAAAGGGGGCAATGCTCTTCAATTTGAGCTTTAATTCGTTAAAATATGTGCAGAAGTTTCGGAGATATAGCCTTTGGTATATAGTAGTTAGGTGCAATGCCCAACAATATAATATATATAAAAATGACATATATTATATTGTTGAGATGTTACCTAACAACATATTTATACCAAATAGTACAGTTTTGAAGAAAATTGAAGAAAATAGTGTTTGAAGACATACCTTTTCGACTTAAGATGAGTGTCACGTGGTCTCATCAATCCTGCAAGGGTTAAATTGCTTCAAGTATAACAACAGGTACTAACTTAATTTTTTACATTTTTTGTTGTAACCTATAGATTTTCTTTCCCCTTCATCATGTGTGCAACACTTAGGTAGTATATTTGGTAGTTGTGTAGAAAAAATATACAGGGTGATGCAAAATTTCAACCCTTAATACTATAAAATTATTGTTTTTTCATCAAGAAATAAAGAAAATGCACCATATACCGAGTGCGCTGTATGTAGTTCTGAATGGTACATGTTCTTACCCCTCGGTTGTCATTCGTCAGCCATATTGTTATGAGGCAATGAGACATATTATGGGATAAAATCTGTTATATTCTGAAAAAAAAAACAGTTAGAAAGCCCCAAATATGATATATACAAGGTAACTTCCCTTCTACGGTAGAGGACTCTGCTTGCACTCACATCATAAAGGGGGCAATGCTCTTCAATTTGAGATTTAATTCGTTAAAATATGTGCAGAAGTTTCGGAGATATAGCCTTTAGTATATAGTTGTTAGGTGCAATGCACAACAATATAATATATATAAAAATGACATATGTTATATTGTTGAGATGTTACCTAACAACATATTTATACCAAATAGTACAGTTTTGAAGAAAATTAAAGAAAATAGTGTTTGAAGACATACTTTTTCGACTTAAGATGAGTGTCAGGTGGTCTCATCAATCCCGCAAGGGCTTCAAGTATAACAACAGGTACTAACTTCATTTTTTACATTTTTTGTTGTAATCTATAGATTTTCTTTCCCCTTCGTCATGTGTGCAACACTTAGGTAGTATTTTTGGTAGTTGTGTTGAAAAAATATACAGGGTGATCCAAAACTTCAACCCTTAATAGTATAAAATTATTGTTTTTTCATCAAGAAATAAAGAAAATGCACCATATACCGAGTGCGCTGTATGCAGTTCTGAATGGTACATGTTCTTACCCCTCGGTTCTCATTCGTCAGCCATATTGTTATGAGGCAATGAGACATATTATGGTATAAAATCTGTTATATTCTGCAAAAAACAGTTAGAAAGTACCAAATATGATATATACAAGGTAACTTCCCTTCTACGGTAGAGGACTCTGCTTGCACTCACATCATAAAGGGGGCAATGCTCTTCAATTTGAGCTTTATTTCGTTAAAATATGTGCAGAAGTTTCGGAGATATAGCCTTTAGTATATAGTAGTTAGGTGCAATGCCCAACAATATAATATATATAAAAATGACATATGTTATATTGTTGAGATGTTACCTAACAACATATTTATACCAAATAGTACAGTTTTGAAGAAAATTGAAGAAAATAGTGTTTGAAGACATACTTTTTCGACTTAAGATGAGTGTCACGTGGTCTCATCAATCCTGCAAGGGTTAAATTGCTTCAAGTATAACAACAGGTACTAACTTCATTTTTTACATTTTTTGTTGTAATCTATAGATTTTCTTTCCCCTTCGTCATGTGTGCAACACTTAGGTAGTATATTTGGTAGTTGTGTTGAAAAAATATACAGGGTGATGCAAAATTTCAACCCTTAATACTATAAAATTATTGTTTTTTCATCAAGAAATAAAGAAAATGCACCATATACCGAGTGCGCTGTATGTAGTTCTGAATGGTACATGTTCTTAGACCTCGGTTCTCATTCGTCAGCCATATTGTTATGAGGCAATGAGACATATTATGGGATAAAATCTGTTATATTCTGAAAAAAAAACAGTTAGATAGCCCCAAATATGATATATACAAGGTAACTTCCCTTCTACGGTAGAGGACTCTGCTTGCACTCACATCATAAAGGGGGCAATGCTCTTGAATTTGAGCTTTAATTCGTTAAAATATGTGCAGAAGTTTCGGAGATATAGCCTTTAGTATATAGTTGTTAGGTGCAATGCACAACAATATAATATATATAAAAATGACATATGTTATATTGTTGAGATGTTACCTAAAAACATATTTATACCAAATAGTACAGTTTTGAAGAAAATTGAAGAAAATAGTGTTTGAAGACATACTTTTTCGACTTAAGATGAGTGTCACGTGGTCTCATCAATCCTGCAAGGGTTAAATTGCTTCAAGTATAACAACAGGTACTAACTTAATTTTTTACATTTTTTGTTGTAACCTATAGATTTTCTTTCCCCTTCATCATGTGTGCAACACTTAGGTAGTATATTTGGTAGTTGTGTAGAAAAAATATACAGGGTGATGCAAAATTTCAACCCTTAATACTATAAAATTATTGTTTTTTCATCAAGAAATAAAGAAAATGCACCATATACCGAGTGCGCTGTATGTAGTTCTGAATGGTACATGTTCTTACCCCTCGGTTGTCATTCGTCAGCCATATTGTTATGAGGCAATGAGACATATTATGGGATAAAATCTGTTATATTCTGAAAAAAAAACAGTTAGAAAGCCCCAAATATGATATATACAAGGTAACTTCCCTTCTACGGTAGAGGACTCTGCTTGCACTCACATCATAAAGGGGGCAATGCTCTTCAATTTGAGATTTAATTCGTTAAAATATGTGCAGAAGTTTCGGAGATATAGCCTTTAGTATATAGTAGTTAGGTGCAATGCCCAACAATATAATATATATAAAAATGACATATATTATATTGTTGAGATGTTACCTAACAACATATTTATACCAAATAGTACAGTTTTGAAGAAAATTGAAGAAAATAGTGTTTGAAGACATACTTTTTCGACTTAAGATGAGTGTCACGTGGTCTCATCAATCCTGCAAGGGTTAAATTGCTTCAAGTATAACAACAGGTACTAACTTCATTTTTTACATTTTTTGTTGTAATCTATAGATTTTCTTTCCCCTTTATCATGTGTGCAACACTTAGGTAGTATATTTGGCAGTTGTGTAGAAAAAATATACAGGGTGATCCAAAACTTCAACCCTTAATAGTATAAAATTATTGTTTTTTCATCAAGAAATAAAGAAAATGCACCATATACCGAGTGCGCTGTATGTAGTTCTGAATGGTACATGTTCTTACCCCTCGTTTCTCATTCGTCAGCCATATTGTTATGAGGCAATGAGACATATTATGGTATAAAATCTGTTATATTCTGCAAAAAACAGTTAGAAAGTACCAAATATGATATATACAAGGTAACTTCCCTTCTACGGTAGAGGACTCTGCTTGCACTCACATCATAAAGGGGCAATGCTCTCCAATTTGAGCTTTATTTCGTTAAAATATGTGCAGAAGTTTCGGAGATATAGCCTTTAGTATATAGTTGTTAGGTGCAATGCACAACAATATAATATATATAAAAATGACATATGTTATATTGTTGAGATGTTACCTAACAACATATTTATACCAAATAGTACAGTTTTGAAGAAAATTAAAGAAAATAGTGTTTGAAGACATACTTTTTCGACTTAAGATGAGTGTCAGGTGGTCTCATCAATCCCGCAAGGGCTTCAAGTATAACAACAGGTACTAACTTCATTTTTTACATTTTTTGTTGTAATCTATAGATTTTCTTTCCCCTTCGTCATGTGTGCAACACTTAGGTAGTATATTTGGTAGTTGTGTTGAAAAAATATACAGGGTGATCCAAAACTTCAACCCTTAATAGTATAAAATTATTGTTTTTTCATCAAGAAATAAAGAAAATGCACCATATACCCAGTGCGCTGTATGCAGTTCTGAATGGTACATGTTCTTACCCCTCGGTTCTCATTCGTCAGCCATATTGTTATGAGGCAATGAGACATATTATGGTATAAAATCTGTTATATTCTGCAAAAAACAGTTAGAAAGTACCAAATATGATATATACAAGGTAACTTCCCTTCTACGGTAGAGGACTCTGCTTGCACTCACATCATAAAGGGGCAATGCTCTCCAATTTGAGCTTTATTTCGTTAAAATATGTGCAGAAGTTTCGGAGATATAGCCTTTAGTATATAGTAGTTAGGTGCAATGCCCAACAATATAATATATATAAAAATGACATATATTATATTGTTGAGATGTTACCTAACAACATATTTATACCAAATAGTACAGTTTTGAAGAAAATTGAAGAAAATAGTGTTTGAAGACATACTTTTTCGACTTAAGATGAGTGTCACGTGGTCTCATCAATCCTGCAAGGGTTAAATTGCTTCAAGTATAACAACAGGTACTAACTTCATTTTTTACATTTTTTGTTGTAATCTATAGATTTTCTTTCCCCTTCGTCATGTGTGCAACACTTAGGTAGTATATTTGGTAGTTGTGTTGAAAAAATATACAGGGTGATGCAAAATTTCAACCCTTAATACTATAAAATTATTGTTTTTTCATCAAGAAATAAAGAAAATGCACCATATACCGAGTGCGCTGTATGTAGTTCTGAATGGTACATGTTCTTAGAACTCGGTTCTCATTCGTCAGCCATATTGTTATGAGGCAATGAGACATATTATGGGATAAAATCTGTTATATTCTGAAAAAAAACAGTTAGATAGCCCCAAATATGATATATACAAGGTAACTTCCCTTCTACGGTAGAGGACTCTGCTTGCACTCACATCATAAAGGGGGCAATGCTCTTCAATTTGAGCTTTAATTCGTTAAAATATGTGCAGAAGTTTCGGAGATATAGCCTTTGGTATATAGTAGTTAGGTGCAATGCCCAACAATATAATATATATAAAAATGACATATATTATATTGTTGAGATGTTACCTAACAACATATTTATACCAAATAGTACAGTTTTGAAGAAAATTGAAGAAAATAGTGTTTGAAGACATACCTTTTCGACTTAAGATGAGTGTCACGTGGTCTCATCAATCCTGCAAGGGTTAAATTGCTTCAAGTATAACAACAGGTACTAACTTAATTTTTTACATTTTTTGTTGTAACCTATAGATTTTCTTTCCCCTTCATCATGTGTGCAACACTTAGGTAGTATATTTGGTAGTTGTGTAGAAAAAATATACAGGGTGATGCAAAATTTCAACCCTTAATACTATAAAATTATTGTTTTTTCATCAAGAAATAAAGAAAATGCACCATATACCGAGTGCGCTGTATGTAGTTCTGAATGGTACATGTTCTTACCCCTCGGTTGTCATTCGTCAGCCATATTGTTATGAGGCAATGAGACATATTATGGGATAAAATCTGTTATATTCTGAAAAAAAAAACAGTTAGAAAGCCCCAAATATGATATATACAAGGTAACTTCCCTTCTACGGTAGAGGACTCTGCTTGCACTCACATCATAAAGGGGGCAATGCTCTTCAATTTGAGATTTAATTCGTTAAAATATGTGCAGAAGTTTCGGAGATATAGCCTTTAGTATATAGTTGTTAGGTGCAATGCACAACAATATAATATATATAAAAATGACATATGTTATATTGTTGAGATGTTACCTAACAACATATTTATACCAAATAGTACAGTTTTGAAGAAAATTAAAGAAAATAGTGTTTGAAGACATACTTTTTCGACTTAAGATGAGTGTCAGGTGGTCTCATCAATCCCGCAAGGGCTTCAAGTATAACAACAGGTACTAACTTCATTTTTTACATTTTTTGTTGTAATCTATAGATTTTCTTTCCCCTTCGTCATGTGTGCAACACTTAGGTAGTATTTTTGGTAGTTGTGTTGAAAAAATATACAGGGTGATCCAAAACTTCAACCCTTAATAGTATAAAATTATTGTTTTTTCATCAAGAAATAAAGAAAATGCACCATATACCGAGTGCGCTGTATGTAGTTCTGAATGGTACATGTTCTTACCCCTCGGTTCTCATTCGTCAGCCATATTGTTATGAGGCAATGAGACATATTATGGTATAAAATCTGTTATATTCTGCAAAAAACAGTTAGAAAGTACCAAATATGATATATACAAGGTAACTTCCCTTCTACGGTAGAGGACTCTGCTTGCACTCACATCATAAAGGGGCAATGCTCTCCAATTTGAGCTTTATTTCGTTAAAATATGTGCAGAAGTTTCGGAGATATAGCCTTCAGTATAAAGTTGTTAGGTGCAATGCACAACAATATAATATATATAAAAATGACATATGTTATATTGTTGAGATGTTACCTAACAACATATTTATACCAAATAGTACAGTTTTGAAGAAAATTAAAGAAAATAGTGTTTGAAGACATACTTTTTCGACTTAAGATGAGTGTCAGGTGGTCTCATCAATCCCGCAAGGGCTTCAAGTATAACAACAGGTACTAACTTCATTTTTTACATTTTTTGTTGTAATCTGTAGATTTTCTTTCCCCTTCGTCATGTGTGCAACACTTAGGTAGTATATTTGGTAGTTGTGTTGAAAAAATATACAGGGTGATCCAAAACTTCAACCCTTAGTAGTATAAAATTATTGTTTTTTCATCAAGAAATAAAGAAAATGCACCATATACCGAGTGCGCTGTATGCAGTTCTGAATGGTACATGTTCTTACCCCTCGGTTCTCATTCGTCAGCCATATTGTTATGAGGCAATGAGACATATTATGGTATAAAATCTGTTATATTCTGCAAAAAACAGTTAGAAAGTACCAAATATGATATATACAAGGTAACTTCCCTTCTACGGTAGAGGACTCTGCTTGCACTCACATCATAAAGGGGGCAATGCTCTTCAATTTGAGCTTTAATTCGTTAAAATATGTGCAGAAGTTTCGGAGATATAGCCTTTAGTATATAGTAGTTAGGTGCAATGCCCAACAATATAATATATATAAAAATGACATATATTATATTGTTGAGATGTTACCTAACAACATATTTATACCAAATAGTACAGTTTTGAAGAAAATTAAAGAAAATAGTGTTTGAAGACATACTTTTTCGACTTAAGATGAGTGTCAGGTGGTCTCATCAATCCCGCAAGGGCTTCAAGTATAACAACAGGTACTAACTTCATTTTTTACATTTTTTGTTGTAATCTATAGATTTTCTTTCCCCTTCGTCATGTGTGCAACACTTAGGTAGTATATTTGGTAGTTGTGTTGAAAAAATATACAGGGTGATCCAAAACTTCAACCCTTAATAGTATAAAATTATTGTTTTTTCATCAAGAAATAAAGAAAATGCACCATATACCGAGTGCGCTGTATGCAGTTCTGAATGGTACATGTTCTTACCCCTCGGTTCTCATTCGTCAGCCATATTGTTATGAGGCAATGAGACATATTATGGTATAAAATCTGTTATATTCTGCAAAAAACAGTTAGAAAGTACCAAATATGATATATACAAGGTAACTTCCCTTCTACGGTAGAGGACTCTGCTTGCACTCACATCATAAAGGGGGCAATGCTCTTCAATTTGAGCTTTAATTCGTTAAAATATGTGCAGAAGTTTCGGAGATATAGCCTTTAGTATATAGTAGTTAGGTGCAATGCCCAACAATATAATATATATAAAAATGACATATATTATATTGTTGAGATGTTACCTAACAACATATTTATACCAAATAGTACAGTTTTGAAGAAAATTGAAGAAAATAGTGTTTGAAGACATACTTTTTCGACTTAAGATGAGTGTCACGTGGTCTCATCAATCCTGCAAGGGTTAAATTGCTTCAAGTATAACAACAGGTACTAACTTCATTTTTTACATTTTTTGTTGTAATCTATAGATTTTCTTTCCCCTTCGTCATGTGTGCAACACTTAGGTAGTATATTTGGTAGTTGTGTTGAAAAAATATACAGGGTGATGCAAAATTTCAACCCTTAATACTATAAAATTATTGTTTTTTCATCAAGAAATAAAGAAAATGCACCATATACCGAGTGCGCTGTATGTAGTTCTGAATGGTACATGTTCTTACCCCTCGTTTCTCATTCGTCAGCCATATTGTTATGAGGCAATGAGACATATTATGGTATAAAATCTGTTATATTCTGCAAAAAACAGTTAGAAAGTACCAAATATGATATATACAAGGTAACTTCCCTTCTACGGTAGAGGACTCTGCTTGCACTCACATCATAAAGGGGCAATGCTCTCCAATTTGAGCTTTATTTCGTTAAAATATGTGCAGAAGTTTCGGAGATATAGCCTTTAGTATATAGTTGTTAGGTGCAATGCACAACAATATAATATATATAAAAATGACATATGTTATATTGTTGAGATGTTACCTAACAACATATTTATACCAAATAGTACAGTTTTGAAGAAAATTAAAGAAAATAGTGTTTGAAGACATACTTTTTCGACTTAAGATGAGTGTCAGGTGGTCTCATCAATCCCGCAAGGGCTTCAAGTATAACAACAGGTACTAACTTCATTTTTTACATTTTTTGTTGTAATCTATAGATTTTCTTTCCCCTTCGTCATGTGTGCAACACTTAGGTAGTATATTTGGTAGTTGTGTTGAAAAAATATACAGGGTGATCCAAAACTTCAACCCTTAATAGTATAAAATTATTGTTTTTTCATCAAGAAATAAAGAAAATGCACCATATACCGAGTGCGCTGTATGCAGTTCTGAATGGTACATGTTCTTACCCCTCGGTTCTCATTCGTCAGCCATATTGTTATGAGGCAATGAGACATATTATGGTATAAAATCTGTTATATTCTGCAAAAAACAGTTAGAAAGTACCAAATATGATATATACAAGGTAACTTCCCTTCTACGGTAGAGGACTCTGCTTGCACTCACATCATAAAGGGGCAATGCTCTCCAATTTGAGCTTTATTTCGTTAAAATATGTGCAGAAGTTTCGGAGATATAGCCTTTAGTATATAGTTGTTAGGTGCAATGCACAACAATATAATATATATAAAAATGACATATGTTATATTGTTGAGATGTTACCTAACAACATATTTATACCAAATAGTACAGTTTTGAAGAAAATTAAAGAAAATAGTGTTTGAAGACATACTTTTTCGACTTAAGATGAGTGTCAGGTGGTCTCATCAATCCCGCAAGGGCTTCAAGTATAACAACAGGTACTAACTTCATTTTTTACATTTTTTGTTGTAATCTATAGATTTTCTTTCCCCTTCGTCATGTGTGCAACACTTAGGTAGTATATTTGGTAGTTGTGTTGAAAAAATATACAGGGTGATCCAAAACTTCAACCCTTAATAGTATAAAATTATTGTTTTTTCATCAAGAAATAAAGAAAATGCACCATATACCGAGTGCGCTGTATGCAGTTCTGAATGGTACATGTTCTTACCCCTCGGTTCTCATTCGTCAGCCATATTGTTATGAGGCAATGAGACATATTATGGTATAAAATCTGTTATATTCTGCAAAAAACAGTTAGAAAGTACCAAATATGATATATACAAGGTAACTTCCCTTCTACGGTAGAGGACTCTGCTTGCACTCACATCATAAAGGGGGCAATGCTCTTCAATTTGAGCTTTATTTCGTTAAAATATGTGCAGAAGTTTCGGAGATATAGCCTTTAGTATATAGTAGTTAGGTGCAATGCCCAACAATATAATATATATAAAAATGACATATATTATATTGTTGAGATGTTACCTAACAACATATTTATACCAAATAGTACAGTTTTGAAGAAAATTGAAGAAAATAGTGTTTGAAGACATACTTTTTCGACTTAAGATGAGTGTCACGTGGTCTCATCAATCCTGCAAGGGTTAAATTGCTTCAAGTATAACAACAGGTACTAACTTCATTTTTTACATTTTTTGTTGTAATCTATAGATTTTCTTTCCCCTTCGTCATGTGTGCAACACTTAGGTAGTATATTTGGTAGTTGTGTTGAAAAAATATACAGGGTGATGCAAAATTTCAACCCTTAATACTATAAAATTATTGTTTTTTCATCAAGAAATAAAGAAAATGCACCATATACCGAGTGCGCTGTATGTAGTTCTGAATGGTACATGTTCTTAGACCTCGGTTCTCATTCGTCAGCCATATTGTTATGAGGCAATGAGACATATTATGGGATAAAATCTGTTATATTCTGAAAAAAAACAGTTAGATAGCCCCAAATATGATATATACAAGGTAACTTCCCTTCTACGGTAGAGGACTCTGCTTGCACTCACATCATAAAGGGGGCAATGCTCTTCAATTTGAGCTTTAATTCGTTAAAATATGTGCAGAAGTTTCGGAGATATAGCCTTTGGTATATAGTAGTTAGGTGCAATGCCCAACAATATAATATATATAAAAATGACATATATTATATTGTTGAGATGTTACCTAACAACATATTTATACCAAATAGTACAGTTTTGAAGAAAATTGAAGAAAATAGTGTTTGAAGACATACTTTTTCGACTTAAGATGAGTGTCACGTGGTCTCATCAATCCTGCAAGGGTTAAATTGCTTCAAGTATAACAACAGGTACTAACTTAATTTTTTACATTTTTTGTTGTAACCTATAGATTTTCTTTCCCCTTCATCATGTGTGCAACACTTAGGTAGTATATTTGGTAGTTGTGTAGAAAAAATATACAGG
Organism: Thermobia domestica; assembly: GCF_964235325.1. Lineage (NCBI taxonomy): Eukaryota > Metazoa > Arthropoda > Insecta > Zygentoma > Lepismatidae > Thermobia > Thermobia domestica. The sequence goes on from NW_027656196.1 coordinate 26,127, forward strand.
GTGATGCAAAATTTCAACCCTTAATACTATAAAATTATTGTTTTTTCATCAAGAAATAAAGAAAATGCACCATATACCGAGTGCGCTGTATGTAGTTCTGAATGGTACATGTTCTTACCCCTCGGTTGTCATTCGTCAGCCATATTGTTATGAGGCAATGAGACATATTATGGGATAAAATCTGTTATATTCTGAAAAAAAAACAGTTAGAAAGCCCCAAATATGATATATACAAGGTAACTTCCCTTCTACGGTAGAGGACTCTGCTTGCACTCACATCATAAAGGGGGCAATGCTCTTCAATTTGAGATTTAATTCGTTAAAATATGTGCAGAAGTTTCGGAGATATAGCCTTTAGTATATAGTAGTTAGGTGCAATGCCCAACAATATAATATATATAAAAATGACATATATTATATTGTTGAGATGTTACCTAACAACATATTTATACCAAATAGTACAGTTTTGAAGAAAATTGAAGAAAATAGTGTTTGAAGACATACTTTTTCGACTTAAGATGAGTGTCACGTGGTCTCATCAATCCTGCAAGGGTTAAATTGCTTCAAGTATAACAACAGGTACTAACTTCATTTTTTACATTTTTTGTTGTAATCTATAGATTTTCTTTCCCCTTTATCATGTGTGCAACACTTAGGTAGTATATTTGGCAGTTGTGTAGAAAAAATATACAGGGTGATCCAAAACTTCAACCCTTAATAGTATAAAATTATTGTTTTTTCATCAAGAAATAAAGAAAATGCACCATATACCGAGTGCGCTGTATGTAGTTCTGAATGGTACATGTTCTTACCCCTCGTTTCTCATTCGTCAGCCATATTGTTATGAGGCAATGAGACATATTATGGTATAAAATCTGTTATATTCTGCAAAAAACAGTTAGAAAGTACCAAATATGATATATACAAGGTAACTTCCCTTCTACGGTAGAGGACTCTGCTTGCACTCACATCATAAAGGGGCAATGCTCTCCAATTTGAGCTTTATTTCGTTAAAATATGTGCAGAAGTTTCGGAGATATAGCCTTTAGTATATAGTTGTTAGGTGCAATGCACAACAATATAATATATATAAAAATGACATATGTTATATTGTTGAGATGTTACCTAACAACATATTTATACCAAATAGTACAGTTTTGAAGAAAATTAAAGAAAATAGTGTTTGAAGACATACTTTTTCGACTTAAGATGAGTGTCAGGTGGTCTCATCAATCCCGCAAGGGCTTCAAGTATAACAACAGGTACTAACTTCATTTTTTACATTTTTTGTTGTAATCTATAGATTTTCTTTCCCCTTCGTCATGTGTGCAACACTTAGGTAGTATATTTGGTAGTTGTGTTGAAAAAATATACAGGGTGATCCAAAACTTCAACCCTTAATAGTATAAAATTATTGTTTTTTCATCAAGAAATAAAGAAAATGCACCATATACCGAGTGCGCTGTATGCAGTTCTGAATGGTACATGTTCTTACCCCTCGGTTCTCATTCGTCAGCCATATTGTTATGAGGCAATGAGACATATTATGGTATAAAATCTGTTATATTCTGCAAAAAACAGTTAGAAAGTACCAAATATGATATATACAAGGTAACTTCCCTTCTACGGTAGAGGACTCTGCTTGCACTCACATCATAAAGGGGGCAATGCTCTTCAATTTGAGCTTTATTTCGTTAAAATATGTGCAGAAGTTTCGGAGATATAGCCTTTAGTATATAGTAGTTAGGTGCAATGCCCAACAATATAATATATATAAAAATGACATATATTATATTGTTGAGATGTTACCTAACAACATATTTATACCAAATAGTACAGTTTTGAAGAAAATTGAAGAAAATAGTGTTTGAAGACATACTTTTTCGACTTAAGATGAGTGTCACGTGGTCTCATCAATCCTGCAAGGGCTTCAAGTATAACAACAGGTACTAACTTCATTTTTTACATTTTTTGTTGTAATCTATAGATTTTCTTTCCCCTTCGTCATGTGTGCAACACTTAGGTAGTATATTTGGTAGTTGTGTTGAAAAAATATACAGGGTGATGCAAAATTTCAACCCTTAATACTATAAAATTATTGTTTTTTCATCAAGAAATAAAGAAAATGCACCATATACCGAGTGCGCTGTATGTAGTTCTGAATGGTACATGTTCTTAGAACTCGGTTCTCATTCGTCAGCCATATTGTTATGAGGCAATGAGACATATTATGGGATAAAATCTGTTATATTCTGAAAAAAAACAGTTAGATAGCCCCAAATATGATATATACAAGGTAACTTCCCTTCTACGGTAGAGGACTCTGCTTGCACTCACATCATAAAGGGGGCAATGCTCTTCAATTTGAGCTTTAATTCGTTAAAATATGTGCAGAAGTTTCGGAGATATAGCCTTTGGTATATAGTAGTTAGGTGCAATGCCCAACAATATAATATATATAAAAATGACATATATTATATTGTTGAGATGTTACCTAACAACATATTTATACCAAATAGTACATTTTTGAAGAAAATTGAAGAAAATAGTGTTTGAAGACATACCTTTTCGACTTAAGATGAGTGTCACGTGGTCTCATCAATCCTGCAAGGGTTAAATTGCTTCAAGTATAACAACAGGTACTAACTTAATTTTTTACATTTTTTGTTGTAACCTATAGATTTTCTTTCCCCTTCATCATGCGTGCAACACTTAGGTAGTATATTTGGTAGTTGTGTAGAAAAAATATACAGGGTGATGCAAAATTTCAACCCTTAATACTATAAAATTATTGTTTTTTCATCAAGAAATAAAGAAAATGCACCATATACCGAGTGCGCTGTATGTAGTTCTGAATGGTACATGTTCTTACCCCTCGGTTGTCATTCGTCAGCCATATTGTTATGAGGCAATGAGACATATTATGGGATAAAATCTGTTATATTCTGAAAAAAAAAACAGTTAGAAAGCCCCAAATATGATATATACAAGGTAACTTCCCTTCTACGGTAGAGGACTCTGCTTGCACTCACATCATAAAGGGGGCAATGCTCTTCAATTTGAGATTTAATTCGTTAAAATATGTGCAGAAGTTTCGGAGATATAGCCTTTAGTATATAGTTGTTAGGTGCAATGCACAACAATATAATATATATAAAAATGACATATGTTATATTGTTGAGATGTTACCTAACAACATATTTATACCAAATAGTACAGTTTTGAAGAAAATTAAAGAAAATAGTGTTTGAAGACATACTTTTTCGACTTAAGATGAGTGTCAGGTGGTCTCATCAATCCCGCAAGGGCTTCAAGTATAACAACAGGTACTAACTTCATTTTTTACATTTTTTGTTGTAATCTATAGATTTTCTTTCCCCTTCGTCATGTGTGCAACACTTAGGTAGTATTTTTGGTAGTTGTGTTGAAAAAATATACAGGGTGATCCAAAACTTCAACCCTTAATAGTATAAAATTATTGTTTTTTCATCAAGAAATAAAGAAAATGCACCATATACCGAGTGCGCTGTATGCAGTTCTGAATGGTACATGTTCTTACCCCTCGGTTCTCATTCGTCAGCCATATTGTTATGAGGCAATGAGACATATTATGGTATAAAATCTGTTATATTCTGCAAAAAACAGTTAGAAAGTACCAAATATGATATATACAAGGTAACTTCCCTTCTACGGTAGAGGACTCTGCTTGCACTCACATCATAAAGGGGGCAATGCTCTTCAATTTGAGCTTTATTTCGTTAAAATATGTGCAGAAGTTTCGGAGATATAGCCTTTAGTATATAGTAGTTAGGTGCAATGCCCAACAATATAATATATATAAAAATGACATATGTTATATTGTTGAGATGTTACCTAACAACATATTTATACCAAATAGTACAGTTTTGAAGAAAATTGAAGAAAATAGTGTTTGAAGACATACTTTTTCGACTTAAGATGAGTGTCACGTGGTCTCATCAATCCTGCAAGGGTTAAATTGCTTCAAGTATAACAACAGGTACTAACTTCATTTTTTACATTTTTTGTTGTAATCTATAGATTTTCTTTCCCCTTCGTCATGTGTGCAACACTTAGGTAGTATATTTGGTAGTTGTGTTGAAAAAATATACAGGGTGATGCAAAATTTCAACCCTTAATACTATAAAATTATTGTTTTTTCATCAAGAAATAAAGAAAATGCACCATATACCGAGTGCGCTGTATGTAGTTCTGAATGGTACATGTTCTTAGACCTCGGTTCTCATTCGTCAGCCATATTGTTATGAGGCAATGAGACATATTATGGGATAAAATCTGTTATATTCTGAAAAAAAACAGTTAGATAGCCCCAAATATGATATATACAAGGTAACTTCCCTTCTACGGTAGAGGACTCTGCTTGCACTCACATCATAAAGGGGGCAATGCTCTTGAATTTGAGCTTTAATTCGTTAAAATATGTGCAGAAGTTTCGGAGATATAGCCTTTAGTATATAGTTGTTAGGTGCAATGCACAACAATATAATATATATAAAAATGACATATGTTATATTGTTGAGATGTTACCTAAAAACATATTTATACCAAATAGTACAGTTTTGAAGAAAATTGAAGAAAATAGTGTTTGAAGACATACTTTTTCGACTTAAGATGAGTGTCACGTGGTCTCATCAATCCTGCAAGGGTTAAATTGCTTCAAGTATAACAACAGGTACTAACTTAATTTTTTACATTTTTTGTTGTAACCTATAGATTTTCTTTCCCCTTCATCATGTGTGCAACACTTAGGTAGTATATTTGGTAGTTGTGTAGAAAAAATATACAGGGTGATGCAAAATTTCAACCCTTAATACTATAAAATTATTGTTTTTTCATCAAGAAATAAAGAAAATGCACCATATACCGAGTGCGCTGTATGTAGTTCTGAATGGTACATGTTCTTACCCCTCGGTTGTCATTCGTCAGCCATATTGTTATGAGGCAATGAGACATATTATGGGATAAAATCTGTTATATTCTGAAAAAAAAACAGTTAGAAAGCCCCAAATATGATATATACAAGGTAACTTCCCTTCTACGGTAGAGGACTCTGCTTGCACTCACATCATAAAGGGGGCAATGCTCTTCAATTTGAGATTTAATTCGTTAAAATATGTGCAGAAGTTTCGGAGATATAGCCTTTAGTATATAGTAGTTAGGTGCAATGCCCAACAATATAATATATATAAAAATGACATATATTATATTGTTGAGATGTTACCTAACAACATATTTATACCAAATAGTACAGTTTTGAAGAAAATTGAAGAAAATAGTGTTTGAAGACATACTTTTTCGACTTAAGATGAGTGTCACGTGGTCTCATCAATCCTGCAAGGGTTAAATTGCTTCAAGTATAACAACAGGTACTAACTTCATTTTTTACATTTTTTGTTGTAATCTATAGATTTTCTTTCCCCTTTATCATGTGTGCAACACTTAGGTAGTATATTTGGCAGTTGTGTAGAAAAAATATACAGGGTGATCCAAAACTTCAACCCTTAATAGTATAAAATTATTGTTTTTTCATCAAGAAATAAAGAAAATGCACCATATACCGAGTGCGCTGTATGTAGTTCTGAATGGTACATGTTCTTACCCCTCGTTTCTCATTCGTCAGCCATATTGTTATGAGGCAATGAGACATATTATGGTATAAAATCTGTTATATTCTGCAAAAAACAGTTAGAAAGTACCAAATATGATATATACAAGGTAACTTCCCTTCTACGGTAGAGGACTCTGCTTGCACTCACATCATAAAGGGGCAATGCTCTCCAATTTGAGCTTTATTTCGTTAAAATATGTGCAGAAGTTTCGGAGATATAGCCTTTAGTATATAGTTGTTAGGTGCAATGCACAACAATATAATATATATAAAAATGACATATGTTATATTGTTGAGATGTTACCTAACAACATATTTATACCAAATAGTACAGTTTTGAAGAAAATTAAAGAAAATAGTGTTTGAAGACATACTTTTTCGACTTAAGATGAGTGTCAGGTGGTCTCATCAATCCCGCAAGGGCTTCAAGTATAACAACAGGTACTAACTTCATTTTTTACATTTTTTGTTGTAATCTATAGATTTTCTTTCCCCTTCGTCATGTGTGCAACACTTAGGTAGTATATTTGGTAGTTGTGTTGAAAAAATATACAGGGTGATCCAAAACTTCAACCCTTAATACTATAAAATTATTGTTTTTTCATCAAGAAATAAAGAAAATGCACCATATACCCAGTGCGCTGTATGCAGTTCTGAATGGTACATGTTCTTACCCCTCGGTTCTCATTCGTCAGCCATATTGTTATGAGGCAATGAGACATATTATGGTATAAAATCTGTTATATTCTGCAAAAAACAGTTAGAAAGTACCAAATATGATATATACAAGGTAACTTCCCTTCTACGGTAGAGGACTCTGCTTGCACTCACATCATAAAGGGGCAATGCTCTCCAATTTGAGCTTTATTTCGTTAAAATATGTGCAGAAGTTTCGGAGATATAGCCTTTAGTATATAGTAGTTAGGTGCAATGCCCAACAATATAATATATATAAAAATGACATATATTATATTGTTGAGATGTTACCTAACAACATATTTATACCAAATAGTACAGTTTTGAAGAAAATTGAAGAAAATAGTGTTTGAAGACATACTTTTTCGACTTAAGATGAGTGTCACGTGGTCTCATCAATCCTGCAAGGGTTAAATTGCTTCAAGTATAACAACAGGTACTAACTTCATTTTTTACATTTTTTGTTGTAATCTATAGATTTTCTTTCCCCTTCGTCATGTGTGCAACACTTAGGTAGTATATTTGGTAGTTGTGTTGAAAAAATATACAGGGTGATGCAAAATTTCAACCCTTAATACTATAAAATTATTGTTTTTTCATCAAGAAATAAAGAAAATGCACCATATACCGAGTGCGCTGTATGTAGTTCTGAATGGTACATGTTCTTAGAACTCGGTTCTCATTCGTCAGCCATATTGTTATGAGGCAATGAGACATATTATGGGATAAAATCTGTTATATTCTGAAAAAAAACAGTTAGATAGCCCCAAATATGATATATACAAGGTAACTTCCCTTCTACGGTAGAGGACTCTGCTTGCACTCACATCATAAAGGGGGCAATGCTCTTCAATTTGAGCTTTAATTCGTTAAAATATGTGCAGAAGTTTCGGAGATATAGCCTTTGGTATATAGTAGTTAGGTGCAATGCCCAACAATATAATATATATAAAAATGACATATATTATATTGTTGAGATGTTACCTAACAACATATTTATACCAAATAGTACAGTTTTGAAGAAAATTGAAGAAAATAGTGTTTGAAGACATACCTTTTCGACTTAAGATGAGTGTCACGTGGTCTCATCAATCCTGCAAGGGTTAAATTGCTTCAAGTATAACAACAGGTACTAACTTAATTTTTTACATTTTTTGTTGTAACCTATAGATTTTCTTTCCCCTTCATCATGTGTGCAACACTTAGGTAGTATATTTGGTAGTTGTGTAGAAAAAATATACAGGGTGATGCAAAATTTCAACCCTTAATACTATAAAATTATTGTTTTTTCATCAAGAAATAAAGAAAATGCACCATATACCGAGTGCGCTGTATGTAGTTCTGAATGGTACATGTTCTTACCCCTCGGTTGTCATTCGTCAGCCATATTGTTATGAGGCAATGAGACATATTATGGGATAAAATCTGTTATATTCTGAAAAAAAAACAGTTAGAAAGCCCCAAATATGATATATACAAGGTAACTTCCCTTCTACGGTAGAGGACTCTGCTTGCACTCACATCATAAAGGGGGCAATGCTCTTCAATTTGAGATTTAATTCGTTAAAATATGTGCAGAAGTTTCGGAGATATAGCCTTTAGTATATAGTTGTTAGGTGCAATGCACAACAATATAATATATATAAAAATGACATATGTTATATTGTTGAGATGTTACCTAACAACATATTTATACCAAATAGTACAGTTTTGAAGAAAATTAAAGAAAATAGTGTTTGAAGACATACTTTTTCGACTTAAGATGAGTGTCAGGTGGTCTCATCAATCCCGCAAGGGCTTCAAGTATAACAACAGGTACTAACTTCATTTTTTACATTTTTTGTTGTAATCTATAGATTTTCTTTCCCCTTCGTCATGTGTGCAACACTTAGGTAGTATTTTTGGTAGTTGTGTTGAAAAAATATACAGGGTGATCCAAAACTTCAACCCTTAATAGTATAAAATTATTGTTTTTTCATCAAGAAATAAAGAAAATGCACCATATACCGAGTGCGCTGTATGTAGTTCTGAATGGTACATGTTCTTACCCCTCGGTTCTCATTCGTCAGCCATATTGTTATGAGGCAATGAGACATATTATGGTATAAAATCTGTTATATTCTGCAAAAAACAGTTAGAAAGTACCAAATATGATATATACAAGGTAACTTCCCTTCTACGGTAGAGGACTCTGCTTGCACTCACATCATAAAGGGGCAATGCTCTCCAATTTGAGCTTTATTTCGTTAAAATATGTGCAGAAGTTTCGGAGATATAGCCTTCAGTATAAAGTTGTTAGGTGCAATGCACAACAATATACTATATATAAAAATGACATATGTTATATTGTTGAGATGTTACCTAACAACATATTTATACCAAATAGTACAGTTTTGAAGAAAATTAAAGAAAATAGTGTTTGAAGACATACTTTTTCGACTTAAGATGAGTGTCAGGTGGTCTCATCAATCCCGCAAGGGCTTCAAGTATAACAACAGGTACTAACTTCATTTTTTACATTTTTTGTTGTAATCTGTAGATTTTCTTTCCCCTTCGTCATGTGTGCAACACTTAGGTAGTATATTTGGTAGTTGTGTTGAAAAAATATACAGGGTGATCCAAAACTTCAACCCTTAGTAGTATAAAATTATTGTTTTTTCATCAAGAAATAAAGAAAATGCACCATATACCGAGTGCGCTGTATGCAGTTCTGAATGGTACATGTTCTTACCCCTCGGTTCTCATTCGTCAGCCATATTGTTATGAGGCAATGAGACATATTATGGTATAAAATCTGTTATATTCTGCAAAAAACAGTTAGAAAGTACCAAATATGATATATACAAGGTAACTTCCCTTCTACGGTAGAGGACTCTGCTTGCACTCACATCATAAAGGGGGCAATGCTCTTCAATTTGAGCTTTAATTCGTTAAAATATGTGCAGAAGTTTCGGAGATATAGCCTTTAGTATATAGTAGTTAGGTGCAATGCCCAACAATATAATATATATAAAAATGACATATATTATATTGTTGAGATGTTACCTAACAACATATTTATACCAAATAGTACAGTTTTGAAGAAAATTAAAGAAAATAGTGTTTGAAGACATACTTTTTCGACTTAAGATGAGTGTCAGGTGGTCTCATCAATCCCGCAAGGGCTTCAAGTATAACAACAGGTACTAACTTCATTTTTTACATTTTTTGTTGTAATCTATAGATTTTCTTTCCCCTTCGTCATGTGTGCAACACTTAGGTAGTATATTTGGTAGTTGTGTTGAAAAAATATACAGGGTGATCCAAAACTTCAACCCTTAATAGTATAAAATTATTGTTTTTTCATCAAGAAATAAAGAAAATGCACCATATACCGAGTGCGCTGTATGCAGTTCTGAATGGTACATGTTCTTACCCCTCGGTTCTCATTCGTCAGCCATATTGTTATGAGGCAATGAGACATATTATGGTATAAAATCTGTTATATTCTGCAAAAAACAGTTAGAAAGTACCAAATATGATATATACAAGGTAACTTCCCTTCTACGGTAGAGGACTCTGCTTGCACTCACATCATAAAGGGGGCAATGCTCTTCAATTTGAGCTTTAATTCGTTAAAATATGTGCAGAAGTTTCGGAGATATAGCCTTTAGTATATAGTAGTTAGGTGCAATGCCCAACAATATAATATATATAAAAATGACATATATTATATTGTTGAGATGTTACCTAACAACATATTTATACCAAATAGTACAGTTTTGAAGAAAATTGAAGAAAATAGTGTTTGAAGACATACTTTTTCGACTTAAGATGAGTGTCACGTGGTCTCATCAATCCTGCAAGGGTTAAATTGCTTCAAGTATAACAACAGGTACTAACTTCATTTTTTACATTTTTTGTTGTAATCTATAGATTTTCTTTCCCCTTCGTCATGTGTGCAACACTTAGGTAGTATATTTGGTAGTTGTGTTGAAAAAATATACAGGGTGATGCAAAATTTCAACCCTTAATACTATAAAATTATTGTTTTTTCATCAAGAAATAAAGAAAATGCACCATATACCGAGTGCGCTGTATGTAGTTCTGAATGGTACATGTTCTTACCCCTCGGTTGTCATTCGTCAGCCATATTGTTATGAGGCAATGAGACATATTATGGGATAAAATCTGTTATATTCTGAAAAAAAAAACAGTTAGAAAGCCCCAAATATGATATATACAAGGTAACTTCCCTTCTACGATAGAGGACTCTGCTTGCACTCACATCATAAAGGGGGCAATGCTCTTCAATTTGAGCTTTAATTCGTTAAAATATGTGCAGAAGTTTCGGAGATATAGCCTTTGGTATATAGTAGTTAGGTGCAATGCCCAACAATATAATATATATAAAAATGACATATATTATATTGTTGAGATGTTACCTAACAACATATTTATACCAAATAGTACAGTTTTGAAGAAAATTGAAGAAAATAGTGTTTGAAGACATACTTTTTCGACTTAAGATGAGTGTCACGTGGTCTCATCAATCCTGCAAGGGTTAAATTGCTTCAAGTATAACAACAGGTACTAAGTTAATTTTTTACATTTTTTGTTGTAACCTATAGATTTTCTTTCCCCTTCATCATGTGTGCAACACTTAGGTAGTATATTTGGTAGTTGTGTAGAAAAAATATACAGGGTGATGCAAAATTTCAACCCTTAATACTATAAAATTATTGTTTTTTCATCAAGAAATAAAGAAAATGCACCATATACCGAGTGCGCTGTATGTAGTTCTGAATGGTACATGTTCTTACCCCTCGGTTGTCATTCGTCAGCCATATTGTTATGAGGCAATGAGACATATTATGGGATAAAATCTGTTATATTCTGAAAAAAAACAGTTAGAAAGCCCCAAATATGATATATACAAGGTAACTTCCCTTCTACGGTAGAAAACTCTGCTTGCACTCACATCATAAAGGGGGCAATGCTCTTCAATTTGAGATTTAATTCGTTAAAATATGTGCAGAAGTTTCGGAGATATAGCCTTTAGTATATAGTAGTTAGGTGCAATGCCCAACAATATAATATATATAAAAATGACATATATTATATTGTTGAGATGTTACCTAACAACATATTTATACCAAATAGTACAGTTTTGAAGAAAATTGAAGAAAATAGTGTTTGAAGACATACTTTTTCGACTTAAGATGAGTGTCACGTGGTCTCATCAATCCTGCAAGGGTTAAATTGCTTCAAGTATAACAACAGGTACTAACTTCATTTTTTACATTTTTTGTTGTAATCTATAGATTTTCTTTCCCCTTTATCATGTGTGCAACACTTAGGTAGTATATTTGGCAGTTGTGTAGAAAAAATATACAGGGTGATCCAAAACTTCAACCCTTAATAGTATAAAATTATTGTTTTTTCATCAAGAAATAAAGAAAATGCACCATATACCGAGTGCGCTGTATGTAGTTCTGAATGGTACATGTTCTTACCCCTCGGTTCTCATTCGTCAGCCATATTGTTATGAGGCAATGAGACATATTATGGTATAAAATCTGTTATATTCTGCAAAAAACAGTTAGAAAGTACCAAATATGATATATACAAGGTAACTTCCCTTCTACGGTAGAGGACTCTGCTTGCACTCACATCATAAAGGGGCAATGCTCTCCAATTTGAGCTTTATTTCGTTAAAATATGTGCAGAAGTTTCGGAGATATAGCCTTTAGTATATAGTTGTTAGGTGCAATGCACAACAATATAATATATATAAAAATGACATATGTTATATTGTTGAGATGTTACCTAACAACATATTTATACCAAATAGTACAGTTTTGAAGAAAATTAAAGAAAATAGTGTTTGAAGACATACTTTTTCGACTTAAGATGAGTGTCAGGTGGTCTCATCAATCCCGCAAGGGCTTCAAGTATAACAACAGGTACTAACTTCATTTTTTACATTTTTTGTTGTAATCTATAGATTTTCTTTCCCCTTCGTCATGTGTGCAACACTTAGGTAGTATATTTGGTAGTTGTGTTGAAAAAATATACAGGGTGATGCAAAATTTCAACCCTTAATACTATAAAATTATTGTTTTTTCATCAAGAAATAAAGAAAATGCACCATATACCGAGTGCGCTGTATGTAGTTCTGAATGGTACATGTTCTTACCCCTCGGTTGTCATTCGTCAGCCATATTGTTATGAGGCAATGAGACATATTATGGGATAAAATCTGTTATATTCTGAAAAAAAAAAAAACAGTTAGAAAGCCCCAAATATGATATATACAAGGTAACTTCCCTTCTACGGTAGAGGACTCTGCTTGCACTCACATCATAAAGGGGGCAATGCTCTTCAATTTGAGCTTTAATTCGTTAAAATATATGCAGAAGTTTCGGAGATATAGCCTTTGGTATATAGTAGTTAGGTGCAATGCCCAACAATATAATATATATAAAAATGACATATATTATATTGTTGAGATGTTACCTAACAACATATTTATACCAAATAGTACAGTTTTGAAGAAAATTGAAGAAAATAGTGTTTGAAGACATACTTTTTCGACTTAAGATGAGTGTCACGTGGTCTCATCAATCCTGCAAGGGTTAAATTGCTTCAAGTATAACAACAGGTACTAACTTCATTTTTTACATTTTTTGTTGTAATCTATAGATTTTCTTTCCCCTTTATCATGTGTGCAACACTTAGGTAGTATATTTGGCAGTTGTGTAGAAAAAATATACAGGGTGATCCAAAACTTCAACCCTTAATAGTATAAAATTATTGTTTTTTCATCAAGAAATAAAGAAAATGCACCATATACCGAGTGCGCTGTATGTAGTTCTGAATGGTACATGTTCTTACCCCTCGGTTCTCATTCGTCAGCCATATTGTTATGAGGCAATGAGACATATTATGGTATAAAATCTGTTATATTCTGCAAAAAACAGTTAGAAAGTACCAAATATGATATATACAAGGTAACTTCCCTTCTACGGTAGAGGACTCTGCTTGCACTCACATCATAAAGGGGCAATGCTCTCCAATTTGAGCTTTATTTCGTTAAAATATGTGCAGAAGTTTCGGAGATATAGCCTTTAGTATATAGTAGTTAGGTGCAATGCCCAACAATATAATATATATAAAAATGACATATATTATATTGTTGAGATGTTACCTAACAACATATTTATACCAAATAGTACAGTTTTGAAGAAAATTGAAGAAAATAGTGTTTGAAGACATACTTTTTCGACTTAAGATGAGTGTCACGTGGTCTCATCAATCCTGCAAGGGTTAAATTGCTTCAAGTATAACAACAGGTACTAACTTCATTTTTTACATTTTTTGTTGTAATCTATAGATTTTCTTTCCCCTTCGTCATGTGTGCAACACTTAGGTAGTATATTTGGTAGTTGTGTTGAAAAAATATACAGGGTGATGCAAAATTTCAACCCTTAATACTATAAAATTATTGTTTTTTCATCAAGAAATAAAGAAAATGCACCATATACCGAGTGCGCTGTATGTAGTTCTGAATGGTACATGTTCTTACCCCTCGGTTGTCATTCGTCAGCCATATTGTTATGAGGCAATGAGACATATTATGGGATAAAATCTGTTATATTCTGAAAAAAAAAAAAACAGTTAGAAAGCCCCAAATATGATATATACAAGGTAACTTCCCTTCTACGGTAGAGGACTCTGCTTGCACTCACATCATAAAGGGGGCAATGCTCTTCAATTTGAGCTTTAATTCGTTAAAATATGTGCAGAAGTTTCGGAGATATAGCCTTTGGTATATAGTAGTTAGGTGCAATGCCCAACAATATAATATATATAAAAATGACATATATTATATTGTTGAGATGTTACCTAACAACATATTTATACCAAATAGTACAGTTTTGAAGAAAATTGAAGAAAATAGTGTTTGAAGACATACTTTTTCGACTTAAGATGAGTGTCACGTGGTCTCATCAATCCTGCAAGGGTTAAATTGCTTCAAGTATAACAACAGGTACTAACTTAATTTTTTACATTTTTTGTTGTAACCTATAGATTTTCTTTCCCCTTCATCATGTGTGCAACACTTAGGTAGTATATTTGGTAGTTGTGTAGAAAAAATATACAGGGTGATGCAAAATTTCAACCCTTAATACTATAAAATTATTGTTTTTTCATCAAGAAATAAAGAAAATGCACCATATACCGAGTGCGCTGTATGTAGTTCTGAATGGTACATGTTCTTACCCCTCGGTTGTCATTCGTCAGCCATATTGTTATGAGGCAATGAGACATATTATGGGATAAAATCTGTTATATTCTGAAAAAAAAACAGTTAGAAAGCCCCAAATATGATATATACAAGGTAACTTCCCTTCTACGGTAGAGGACTCTGCTTGCACTCACATCATAAAGAGGGCAATGCTCTTCAATTTGAGCTTTATTTCGTTAAAATATGTGCAGAAGTTTCGGAGATATAGCCTTCAGTATAAAGTTGTTAGGTGCAATGCACAACAATATAATATATATAAAAATGACATATGTTATATTGTTGAGATGTTACCTAACAACATATTTATACCAAATAGTACAGTTTTGAAGAAAATTAAAGAAAATAGTGTTTGAAGACATACTTTTTCGACTTAAGATGAGTGTCAGGTGGTCTCATCAATCCCGCAAGGGCTTCAAGTATAACAACAGGTACTAACTTCATTTTTTACATTTTTTGTTGTAATCTATAGATTTTCTTTCCCCTTCGTCATGTGTGCAACACTTAGGTAGTATATTTGGTAGTTGTGTTGAAAAAATATACAGGGTGATGCAAAATTTCAACCCTTAATACTATAAAATTATTGTTTTTTCATCAAGAAATAAAGAAAATGCACCATATACCGAGTGCGCTGTATGTAGTTCTGAATGGTACATGTTCTTACCCCTCGGTTGTCATTCGTCAGCCATATTGTTATGAGGCAATGAGACATATTATGGGATAAAATCTGTTATATTCTGAAAAAAAAAACAGTTAGAAAGCCCCAAATATGATATATACAAGGTAACTTCCCTTCTACGGTAGAGGACTCTGCTTGCACTCACATCATAAAGGGGGCAATGGTCTTCAATTTGAGCTTTAATTCGTTAAAATATGTGCAGAAGTTTCGGAGATATAGCCTTTGGTATATAGTAGTTAGGTGCAATGCCCAACAATATAATATATATAAAAATGACATATATTATATTGTTGAGATGTTACCTAACAACATATTTATACCAAATAGTACAGTTTTGAAGAAAATTGAAGAAAATAGTGTTTGAAGACATACTTTTTCGACTTAAGATGAGTGTCACGTGGTCTCATCAATCCTGCAAGGGTTAAATTGCTTCAAGTATAACAACAGGTACTAAGTTAATTTTTTACATTTTTTGTTGTAACCTATAGATTTTCTTTCCCCTTCATCATGTGTGCAACACTTAGGTAGTATATTTGGTAGTTGTGTTGAAAAAATATACAGGGTGATCCAAAACTTCAACCCTTAATAGTATAAAATTATTGTTTTTTCATCAAGAAATAAAGAAAATGCACCATATACCGAGTGCGCTGTATGCAGTTCTGAATGGTACATGTTCTTACCCCTCGGTTCTCATTCGTCAGCCATATTGTTATGAGGCAATGAGACATATTATGGTATAAAATCTGTTATATTCTGCAAAAAACAGTTAGAAAGTACCAAATATGATATATACAAGGTAACTTCCCTTCTACGGTAGAGGACTCTGCTTGCACTCACATCATAAAGGGGGCAATGCTCTTCAATTTGAGCTTTAATTCGTTAAAATATGTGCAGAAGTTTCGGAGATATAGCCTTTAGTATATAGTAGTTAGGTGCAATGCCCAACAATATAATATATATAAAAATGACATATATTATATTGTTGAGATGTTACCTAACAACATATTTATACCAAATAGTACAGTTTTGAAGAAAATTGAAGAAAATAGTGTTTGAAGACATACTTTTTCGACTTAAGATGAGTGTCACGTGGTCTCATCAATCCTGCAAGGGTTAAATTGCTTCAAGTATAACAACAGGTACTAACTTCATTTTTTACATTTTTTGTTGTAATCTATAGATTTTCTTTCCCCTTCGTCATGTGTGCAACACTTAGGTAGTATATTTGGTAGTTGTGTTGAAAAAATATACAGGGTGATGCAAAATTTCAACCCTTAATACTATAAAATTATTGTTTTTTCATCAAGAAATAAAGAAAATGCACCATATACCGAGTGCGCTGTATGTAGTTCTGAATGGTACATGTTCTTACCCCTCGGTTGTCATTCGTCAGCCATATTGTTATGAGGCAATGAGACATATTATGGGATAAAATCTGTTATATTCTGAAAAAAAAAACAGTTAGAAAGCCCCAAATATGATATATACAAGGTAACTTCCCTTCTACGGTAGAGGACTCTGCTTGCACTCACATCATAAAGGGGGCAATGCTCTTCAATTTGAGCGTTAATTCGTTAAAATATGTGCAGAAGTTTCGGAGATATAGCCTTTGGTATATAGTAGTTAGGTGCAATGCCCAACAATATAATATATATAAAAATGACATATATTATATTGTTGAGATGTTACCTAACAACATATTTATACCAAATAGTACAGTTTTGAAGAAAATTGAAGAAAATAGTGTTTGAAGACATACTTTTTCGACTTAAGATGAGTGTCACGTGGTCTCATCAATCCTGCAAGGGTTAAATTGCTTCAAGTATAACAACAGGTACTAAGTTAATTTTTTACATTTTTTGTTGTAACCTATAGATTTTCTTTCCCCTTCATCATGTGTGCAACACTTAGGTAGTATATTTGGTAGTTGTGTAGAAAAAATATACAGGGTGATGCAAAATTTCAACCCTTAATACTATAAAATTATTGTTTTTTCATCAAGAAATAAAGAAAATGCACCATATACCGAGTGCGCTGTATGTAGTTCTGAATGGTACATGTTCTTACCCCTCGGTTGTCATTCGTCAGCCATATTGTTATGAGGCAATGAGACATATTATGGGATAAAATCTGTTATATTCTGAAAAAAAAACAGTTAGAAAGCCCCAAATATGATATATACAAGGTAACTTCCCTTCTACGGTAGAGGACTCTGCTTGCACTCACATCATAAAGGGGGCAATGCTCTTCAATTTGAGATTTAATTCGTTAAAATATGTGCAGAAGTTTCGGAGATATAGCCTTTAGTATATAGTAGTTAGGTGCAATGCCCAACAATATAATATATATAAAAATGACATATATTATATTGTTGAGATGTTACCTAACAACATATTTATACCAAATAGTACAGTTTTGAAGAAAATTGAAGAAAATAGTGTTTGAAGACATACTTTTTCGACTTAAGATGAGTGTCACGTGGTCTCATCAATCCTGCAAGGGTTAAATTGCTTCAAGTATAACAACAGGTACTAACTTCATTTTTTACATTTTTTGTTGTAATCTATAGATTTTCTTTCCCCTTTATCATGTGTGCAACACTTAGGTAGTATATTTGGCAGTTGTGTAGAAAAAATATACAGGGTGATCCAAAACTTCAACCCTTAATAGTATAAAATTATTGTTTTTTCATCAAGAAATAAAGAAAATGCACCATATACCGAGTGCGCTGTATGTAGTTCTGAATGGTACATGTTCTTACCCCTCGGTTCTCATTCGTCAGCCATATTGTTATGAGGCAATGAGACATATTATGGTATAAAATCTGTTATATTCTGCAAAAAACAGTTAGAAAGTACCAAATATGATATATACAAGGTAACTTCCCTTCTACGGTAGAGGACTCTGCTTGCACTCACATCATAAAGGGGCAATGCTCTCCAATTTGAGCTTTATTTCGTTAAAATATGTGCAGAAGTTTCGGAGATATAGCCTTTAGTATATAGTTGTTAGGTGCAATGCACAACAATATAATATATATAAAAATGACATATGTTATATTGTTGAGATGTTACCTAACAACATATTTATACCAAATAGTACAGTTTTGAAGAAAATTAAAGAAAATAGTGTTTGAAGACATACTTTTTCGACTTAAGATGAGTGTCAGGTGGTCTCATCAATCCCGCAAGGGCTTCAAGTATAACAACAGGTACTAACTTCATTTTTTACATTTTTTGTTGTAATCTATAGATTTTCTTTCCCCTTCGTCATGTGTGCAACACTTAGGTAGTATATTTGGTAGTTGTGTTGAAAAAATATACAGGGTGATCCAAAACTTCAACCCTTAATAGTATAAAATTATTGTTTTTTCATCAAGAAATAAAGAAAATGCACCATATACCGAGTGCGCTGTATGCAGTTCTGAATGGTACATGTTCTTTCCCCTCGGTTCTCATTCGTCAGCCATATTGTTATGAGGCAATGAGACATATTATGGTATAAAATCTGTTATATTCTGCAAAAAACAGTTAGAAAGTACCAAATATGATATATACAAGGTAACTTCCCTTCTACGTTAGAGGACTCTGCTTGCACTCACATCATAAAGAGGGCAATGCTCTTCAATTTGAGCTTTATTTCGTTAAAATATGTGCAGAAGTTTCGGAGATATAGCCTTTAGTATATAGTAGTTAGGTGCAATGCCCAACAATATAATATATATAAAAATGACATATATTATATTGTTGAGATGTTACCTAACAACATATTTATACCAAATAGTACAGTTTTGAAGAAAATTGAAGAAAATAGTGTTTGAAGACATACTTTTTCGACTTAAGATGAGTGTCACGTGGTCTCATCAATCCTGCAAGGGTTAAATTGCTTCAAGTATAACAACAGGTACTAAGTTAATTTTTTACATTTTTTGTTGTAACCTATAGATTTTCTTTCCCCTTCATCATGTGTGCAACACTTAGGTAGTATATTTGGTAGTTGTGTAGAAAAAATATACAGGGTGATGCAAAATTTCAACCCTTAATACTATAAAATTATTGTTTTTTCATCAAGAAATAAAGAAAATGCACCATATACCGAGTGCGCTGTATGTAGTTCTGAATGGTACATGTTCTTACCCCTCGGTTGTCATTCGTCAGCCATATTGTTATGAGGCAATGAGACATATTATGGGATAAAATCTGTTATATTCTGAAAAAAAAACAGTTAGAAAGCCCCAAATATGATATATACAAGGTAACTTCCCTTCTACGGTAGAGGACTCTGCTTGCACTCACATCATAAAGAGGGCAATGCTCTTCAATTTGAGCTTTATTTCGTTAAAATATGTGCAGAAGTTTCGGAGATATAGCCTTCAGTATAAAGTTGTTAGGTGCAATGCACAACAATATAATATATATAAAAATGACATATGTTATATTGTTGAGATGTTACCTAACAACATATTTATACCAAATAGTACAGTTTTGAAGAAAATTAAAGAAAATAGTGTTTGAAGACATACTTTTTCGACTTAAGATGAGTGTCAGGTGGTCTCATCAATCCCGCAAGGGCTTCAAGTATAACAACAGGTACTAACTTCATTTTTTACATTTTTTGTTGTAATCTATAGATTTTCTTTCCCCTTCGTCATGTGTGCAACACTTAGGTAGTATATTTGGTAGTTGTGTTGAAAAAATATACAGGGTGATCCAAAACTTCAACCCTTAAGAGTATAAAATTATTGTTTTTTCATCAAGAAATAAAGAAAATGCACCATATACCGAGTGCGCTGTATGCAGTTCTGAATGGTACATGTTCTTACCCCTCGGTTCTCATTCGTCAGCCATATTGTTATGAGGCAATGAGACATATTATGGTATAAAATCTGTTATATTCTGCAAAAAACAGTTAGAAAGTACCAAATATGATATATACAAGGTAACTTCCCTTCTACGGTAGAGGACTCTGCTTGCACTCACATCATAAAGGGGGCAATGCTCTTCAATTTGAGCTTTAATTCGTTAAAATATGTGCAGAAGTTTCGGAGATATAGCCTTTAGTATATAGTAGTTAGGTGCAATGCCCAACAATATAATATATATAAAAATGACATATATTATATTGTTGAGATGTTACCTAACAACATATTTATACCAAATAGTACAGTTTTGAAGAAAATTGAAGAAAATAGTGTTTGAAGACATACTTTTTCGACTTAAGATGAGTGTCACGTGGTCTCATCAATCCTGCAAGGGTTAAATTGCTTCAAGTATAACAACAGGTACTAACTTCATTTTTTACATTTTTTGTTGTAATCTATAGATTTTCTTTCCCCTTCGTCATGTGTGCAACACTTAGGTAGTATATTTGGTAGTTGTGTTGAAAAAATATACAGGGTGATGCAAAATTTCAACCCTTAATACTATAAAATTATTGTTTTTTCATCAAGAAATAAAGAAAATGCACCATATACCGAGTGCGCTGTATGTAGTTCTGAATGGTACATGTTCTTACCCCTCGGTTGTCATTCGTCAGCCATATTGTTATGAGGCAATGAGACATATTATGGGATAAAATCTGTTATATTCTGAAAAAAAACAGTTAGAAAGCCCCAAATATGATATATACAAGGTAACTTCCCTTCTACGGTAGAGGACTCTGCTTGCACTCACATCATAAAGGGGGCAATGCTCTTCAATTTGAGATTTAATTCGTTAAAATATGTGCAGAAGTTTCGGAGATATAGCCTTTAGTATATAGTAGTTAGGTGCAATGCCCAACAATATAATATATATAAAAATGACATATATTATATTGTTGAGATGTTACCTAACAACATATTTATACCAAATAGTACAGTTTTGAAGAAAATTGAAGAAAATAGTGTTTGAAGGCATACTTTTTCGACTTAAGATGAGTGTCACGTGGTCTCATCAATCCTGCAAGGGTTAAATTGCTTCAAGTATAACAACAGGTACTAACTTCATTTTTTACATTTTTTGTTGTAATCTATAGATTTTCTTTCCCCTTTATCATGTGTGCAACACTTAGGTAGTATATTTGGCAGTTGTGTAGAAAAAATATACAGGGTGATCCAAAACTTCAACCCTTAATAGTATAAAATTATTGTTTTTTCATCAAGAAATAAAGAAAATGCACCATATACCGAGTGCGCTATATGTAGTTCTGAATGGTACATTTTCTTACCCCTCGGTTCTCATTCGTCAGCCATATTGTTATGAGGCAATGAGACATATTATGGTATAAAATCTGTTATATTCTGCAAAAAACAGTTAGAAAGTACCAAATATGATATATACAAGGTAACTTCCCTTCTACGGTAGAGGACTCTGCTTGCACTCACATCATAAAGGGGCAATGCTCTCCAATTTGAGCTTTATTTCGTTAAAATATGTGCAGAAGTTTCGGAGATATAGCCTTTAGTATATAGTTGTTAGGTGCAATGCACAACAATATAATATATATAAAAATGACATATGTTATATTGTTGAGATGTTACCTAACAACATATTTATACCAAATAGTACAGTTTTGAAGAAAATTAAAGAAAATAGTGTTTGAAGACATACTTTTTCGACTTAAGATGAGTGTCAGGTGGTCTCATCAATCCCGCAAGGGCTTCAAGTATAACAACAGGTACTAACTTCATTTTTTACATTTTTTGTTGTAATCTATAGATTTTCTTTCCCCTTCGTCATGTGTGCAACACTTAGGTAGTATATTTGGTAGTTGTGTTGAAAAAATATACAGGGTGATCCAAAACTTCAACCCTTAATAGTATAAAATTATTGTTTTTTCATCAAGAAATAAAGAAAATGCACCATATACCGAGTGCGCTGTATGCAGTTCTGAATGGTACATGTTCTTACCCCTCGGTTCTCATTCGTCAGCCATATTGTTATGAGGCAATGAGACATATTATGGTATAAAATCTGTTATATTCTGCAAAAAACAGTTAGAAAGTACCAAATATGATATATACAAGGTAAATTCCCTTCTACGGTAGAGGACTCTGCTTGCACTCACATCATAAAGAGGGCAATGCTCTTCAATTTGAGCTTTATTTCGTTAAAATATGTGCAGAAGTTTCGGAGATATAGCCTTTAGTATATAGTAGTTAGGTGCAATGCCCAACAATATAATATATATAAAAATGACATATATTATATTGTTGAGATGTTACCTAACAACATATTTATACCAAATAGTACAGTTTTGAAGAAAATTGAAGAAAATAGTGTTTGAAGACATACTTTTTCGACTTAAGATGAGTGTCACGTGGTCTCATCAATCCTGCAAGGGTTAAATTGCTTCAAGTATAACAACAGGTACTAACTTCATTTTTTACATTTTTTGTTGTAATCTATAGATTTTCTTTCCCCTTCGTCATGTGTGCAACACTTAGGTAGTATATTTGGTAGTTGTGTTGAAAAAATATACAGGGTGATGCAAAATTTCAACCCTTAATACTATAAAATTATTGTTTTTTCATCAAGAAATAAAGAAAATGCACCATATACCGAGTGCGCTGTATGTAGTTCTGAATGGTACATGTTCTTACCCCTCGGTTGTCATTCGTCAGCCATATTGTTATGAGGCAATGAGACATATTATGGGATAAAATCTGTTATATTCTGAAAAAAAAACAGTTAGAAAGCCCCAAATATGATATATACAAGGTAACTTCCCTTCTACGGTAGAGGACTCTGCTTGCACTCACATCATAAAGGGGGCAATGCTCTTCAATTTGAGCTTTAATTCGTTAAAATATGTGCAGAAGTTTCGGAGATATAGCCTTTGGTATATAGTAGTTAGGTGCAATGCCCAACAATATAATATATATAAAAATGACATATATTATATTGTTGAGATGTTACCTAACAACATATTTATACCAAATAGTACAGTTTTGAAGAAAATTGAAGAAAATAGTGTTTGAAGACATACTTTTTCGACTTAAGATGAGTGTCACGTGGTCTCATCAATCCTGCAAGGGTTAAATTGCTTCAAGTATAATAACAGGTACTAACTTAATTTTTTACATTTTTTGTTGTAACCTATAGATTTTCTTTCCCCTTCATCATGTGTGCAACACTTAGGTAGTATATTTGGTAGTTGTGTAGAAAAAATATACAGGGTGATGCAAAATTTCAACCCTTAATACTATAAAATTATTGTTTTTTCATCAAGAAATAAAGAAAATGCACCATATACCGAGTGCGCTGTATGTAGTTCTGAATGGTACATGTTCTTACCCCTCGGTTGTCATTCGTCAGCCATATTGTTATGAGGCAATGAGACATATTATGGGATAAAATCTGTTATATTCTGAAAAAAAAACAGTTAGAAAGCCCCAAATATGATATATACAAGGTAACTTCCCTTCTACGGTAGAGGACTCTGCTTGCACTCACATCATAAAGGGGGCAATGCTCTTCAATTTGAGATTTAATTCGTTAAAATATGTGCAGAAGTTTCGGAGATATAGCCTTTAGTATATAGTAGTTAGGTGCAATGCCCAACAATATAATATATATAAAAATGACATATATTATATTGTTGAGATGTTACCTAACAACATATTTATACCAAATAGTACAGTTTTGAAGAAAATTGAAGAAAATAGTGTTTGAAGACATACTTTTTCGACTTAAGATGAGTGTCACGTGGTCTCATCAATCCTGCAAGGGTTAAATTGCTTCAAGTATAACAACAGGTACTAAGTTAATTTTTTACATTTTTTGTTGTAACCTATAGATTTTCTTTCCCCTTCATCATGTGTGCAACACTTAGGTAGTATATTTGGTAGTTGTGTAGAAAAAATATACAGGGTGATGCAAAATTTCAACCCTTAATACTATAAAATTATTGTTTTTTCATCAAGAAATAAAGAAAATGCACCATATACCGAGTGCGCTGTATGTAGTTCTGAATGGTACATGTTCTTACCCCTCGGTTGTCATTCGTCAGCCATATTGTTATGAGGCAATGAGACATATTATGGGATAAAATCTGTTATATTCTGAAAAAAAACAGTTAGAAAGCCCCAAATATGATATATACAAGGTAACTTCCCTTCTACGGTAGAGGACTCTGCTTGCACTCACATCATAAAGGGGGCAATGCTCTTCAATTTGAGATTTAATTCGTTAAAATATGTGCAGAAGTTTCGGAGATATAGCCTTTAGTATATAGTAGTTAGGTGCAATGCCCAACAATATAATATATATAAAAATGACATATATTATATTGTTGAGATGTTACCTAACAACATATTTATACCAAATAGTACAGTTTTGAAGAAAATTGAAGAAAATAGTGTTTGAAGGCATACTTTTTCGACTTAAGATGAGTGTCACGTGGTCTCATCAATCCTGCAAGGGTTAAATTGCTTCAAGTATAACAACAGGTACTAACTTCATTTTTTACATTTTTTGTTGTAATCTATAGATTTTCTTTCCCCTTTATCATGTGTGCAACACTTAGGTAGTATATTTGGCAGTTGTGTAGAAAAAATATACAGGGTGATCCAAAACTTCAACCCTTAATAGTATAAAATTATTGTTTTTTCATCAAGAAATAAAGAAAATGCACCATATACCGAGTGCGCTGTATGTAGTTCTGAATGGTACATGTTCTTACCCCTCGGTTCTCATTCGTCAGCCATATTGTTATGAGGCAATGAGACATATTATGGTATAAAATCTGTTATATTCTGCAAAAAACAGTTAGAAAGTACCAAATATGATATATACAAGGTAACTTCCCTTCTACGGTAGAGGACTCTGCTTGCACTCACATCATAAAGGGGCAATGCTCTCCAATTTGAGCTTTATTTCGTTAAAATATGTGCAGAAGCTTCGGAGATATAGCCTTTAGTATATAGTTGTTAGGTGCAATGCACAACAATATAATATATATAAAAATGACATATGTTATATTGTTGAGATGTTACCTAACAACATATTTATACCAAATAGTACAGGTTTGAAGAAAATTAAAGAAAATAGTGTTTGAAGACATACTTTTTCGACTTAAGATGAGTGTCAGGTGGTCTCATCAATCCCGCAAGGGCTTCAAGTATAACAACAGGTACTAACTTCATTTTTTACATTTTTTGTTGTAATCTATAGATTTTCTTTCCCCTTCGTCATGTGTGCAACACTTAGGTAGTATATTTGGTAGTTGTGTTGAAAAAATATACAGGGTGATCCAAAACTTCAACCCTTAATAGTATAAAATTATTGTTTTTTCATCAAGAAATAAAGAAAATGCACCATATACCGAGTGCGCTGTATGCAGTTCTGAATGGTACATGTTCTTACCCCTCGGTTCTCATTCGTCAGCCATATTGTTATGAGGCAATGAGACATATTATGGTATAAAATCTGTTATATTCTGCAAAAAACAGTTAGAAAGTACTAAATATGATATATACAAGGTAACTTCCCTTCTACGGTAGAGGACTCTGCTTGCACTCACATCATAAAGAGGGCAATGCTCTTCAATTTGAGCTTTATTTCGTTAAAATATGTGCAGAAGTTTCGGAGATATAGCCTTTAGTATATAGTAGTTAGGTGCAATGCCCAACAATATAATATATATAAAAATGACATATATTATATTGTTGAGATGTTACCTAACAACATATTTATACCAAATAGTACAGTTTTGAAGAAAATTGAAGAAAATAGTGTTTGAAGACATACTTTTTCGACTTAAGATGAGTGTCACGTGGTCTCATCAATCCTGCAAGGGTTAAATTGCTTCAAGTATAACAACAGGTACTAACTTCATTTTTTACATTTTTTGTTGTAATCTATAGATTTTCTTTCCCCTTCGTCATGTGTGCAACACTTAGGTAGTATATTTGGTAGTTGTGTTGAAAAAATATACAGGGTGATGCAAAATTTCAACCCTTAATACTATAAAATTATTGTTTTTTCATCAAGAAATAAAGAAAATGCACCATATACCGAGTGCGCTGTATGTAGTTCTGAATGGTACATGTTCTTACCCCTCGGTTGTCATTCGTCAGCCATATTGTTATGAGGCAATGAGACATATTATGGGATAAAATCTGTTATATTCTGAAAAAAAAACAGTTAGAAAGCCCCAAATATGATATATACAAGGTAACTTCCCTTCTACGGTAGAGGACTCTGCTTGCACTCACATCATAAAGGGGGCAATGCTCTTCAATTTGAGCTTTAATTCGTTAAAATATGTGCAGAAGTTTCGGAGATATAGCCTTTGGTATATAGTAGTTAGGTGCAATGCCCAACAATATAATATATATAAAAATGACATATATTATATTGTTGAGATGTTACCTAACAACATATTTATACCAAATAGTACAGTTTTGAAGAAAATTGAAGAAAATAGTGTTTGAAGACATACTTTTTCGACTTAAGATGAGTGTCACGTGGTCTCATCAATCCTGCAAGGGTTAAATTGCTTCAAGTATAACAACAGGTACTAACTTAATTTTTTACATTTTTTGTTGTAACCTATAGATTTTCTTTCCCCTTCATCATGTGTGCAACACTTAGGTAGTATATTTGGTAGTTGTGTAGAAAAAATATACAGGGTGATGCAAAATTTCAACCCTTAATACTATAAAATTATTGTTTTTTCATCAAGAAATAAAGAAAATGCACCATATACCGAGTGCGCTGTATGTAGTTCTGAATGGTACATGTTCTTACCCCTCGGTTCTCATTCGTCAGCCATATTGTTATGAGGCAATGAGACATATTATGGTATAAAATCTGTTATATTCTGCAAAAAACAGTTAGAAAGTACCAAATATGATATATACAAGGTAACTTCCCTTCTACGGTAGAGGACTCTGCTTGCACTCACATCATAAAGGGGCAATGCTCTCCAATTTGAGCTTTATTTCGTTAAAATATGTGCAGAAGCTTCGGAGATATAGCCTTTAGTATATAGTTGTTAGGTGCAATGCACAACAATATAATATATATAAAAATGACATATGTTATATTGTTGAGATGTTACCTAACAACATATTTATACCAAATAGTACAGTTTTGAAGAAAATTAAAGAAAATAGTGTTTGAAGACATACTTTTTCGACTTAAGATGAGTGTCAGGTGGTCTCATCAATCCCGCAAGGGCTTCAAGTATAACAACAGGTACTAACTTCATTTTTTACATTTTTTGTTGTAATCTATAGATTTTCTTTCCCCTTCGTCATGTGTGCAACACTTAGGTAGTATATTTGGTAGTTGTGTTGAAAAAATATACAGGGTGATCCAAAACTTCAACCCTTAATAGTATAAAATTATTGTTTTTTCATCAAGAAATAAAGAAAATGCACCATATACCGAGTGCGCTGTATGCAGTTCTGAATGGTACATGTTCTTACCCCTCGGTTCTCATTCGTCAGCCATATTGTTATGAGGCAATGAGACATATTATGGTATAAAATCTGTTATATTCTGCAAAAAACAGTTAGAAAGTACCAAATATGATATATACAAGGTAACTTCCCTTCTACGGTAGAGGACTCTGCTTGCACTCACATCATAAAGAGGGCAATGCTCTTCAATTTGAGCTTTATTTCGTTAAAATATGTGCAGAAGTTTCGGAGATATAGCCTTTAGTATATAGTAGTTAGGTGCAATGCCCAACAATATAATATATATAAAAATGACATATATTATATTGTTGAGATGTTACCTAACAACATATTTATACCAAATAGTACAGTTTTGAAGAAAATTGAAGAAAATAGTGTTTGAAGACATACTTTTTCGACTTAAGATGAGTGTCACGTGGTCTCATCAATCCTGCAAGGGTTAAATTGCTTCAAGTATAACAACAGGTACTAACTTCATTTTTTACATTTTTTGTTGTAATCTATAGATTTTCTTTCCCCTTCGTCATGTGTGCAACACTTAGGTAGTATATTTGGTAGTTGTGTTGAAAAAATATACAGGGTGATGCAAAATTTCAACCCTTAATACTATAAAATTATTGTTTTTTCATCAAGAAATAAAGAAAATGCACCATATACCGAGTGCGCTGTATGTAGTTCTGAATGGTACATGTTCTTACCCCTCGGTTGTCATTCGTCAGCCATATTGTTATGAGGCAATGAGACATATTATGGGATAAAATCTGTTATATTCTGAAAAAAAAAACAGTTAGAAAGCCCCAAATATGATATATACAAGGTAACTTCCCTTCTACGGTAGAGGACTCTGCTTGCACTCACATCATAAAGGGGGCAATGCTCTTCAATTTGAGCTTTAATTCGTTAAAATATGTGCAGAAGTTTCGGAGATATAGCCTTTGGTATATAGTAGTTAGGTGCAATGCCCAACAATATAATATATATAAAAATGACATATATTATATTGTTGAGATGTTACCTAACAACATATTTATACCAAATAGTACAGTTTTGAAGAAAATTGAAGAAAATAGTGTTTGAAGACATACTTTTTCGACTTAAGATGAGTGTCACGTGGTCTCATCAATCCTGCAAGGGTTAAATTGCTTCAAGTATAACAACAGGTACTAACTTAATTTTTTACATTTTTTGTTGTAACCTATAGATTTTCTTTCCCCTTCATCATGTGTGCAACACTTAGGTAGTATATTTGGTAGTTGTGTAGAAAAAATATACAGGGTGATGCAAAATTTCAACCCTTAATACTATAAAATTATTGTTTTTTCATCAAGAAATAAAGAAAATGCACCATATACCGAGTGCGCTGTATGTAGTTCTGAATGGTACATGTTCTTACCCCTCGGTTCTCATTCGTCAGCCATATTGTTATGAGGCAATGAGACATATTATGGGATAAAATCTGTTATATTCTGAAAAAAAAAACAGTTAGAAAGCCCCAAATATGATATATACAAGGTAACTTCCCTTCTACGGTAGAGGACTCTGCTTGCACTCACATCATAAAGGGGGCAATGCTCTTCAATTTGAGCTTTATTTCGTTAAAATATGTGCAGAAGTTTCGGAGATATAGCCTTTAGTATATAGTAGTTAGGTGCAATGCCCAACAATATAATATATATAAAAATGACATATATTATATTGTTGAGATGTTACCTAACAACATATTTATACCAAATAGTACAGTTTTGAAGAAAATTGAAGAAAATAGTGTTTGAAGACATACTTTTTCGACTTAAGATGAGTGTCACGTGGTCTCATCAATCCTGCAAGGGTTAAATTGCTTCAAGTATAACAACAGGTACTAACTTCATTTTTTACATTTTTTGTTGTAATCTATAGATTTTCTTTCCCCTTCGTCATGTGTGCAACACTTAGGTAGTATATTTGGTAGTTGTGTTGAAAAAATATACAGGGTGATGCAAAATTTCAACCCTTAATACTATAAAATTATTGTTTTTTCATCAAGAAATAAAGAAAATGCACCATATACCGAGTGCGCTGTATGTAGTTCTGAATGGTACATGTTCTTACCCCTCGGTTGTCATTCGTCAGCCATATTGTTATGAGGCAATGAGACATATTATGGGATAAAATCTGTTATATTCTGAAAAAAAAAACAGTTAGAAAGCCCCAAATATGATATATACAAGGTAACTTCCCTTCTACGGTAGAGGACTCTGCTTGCACTCACATCATAAAGGGGGCAATGCTCTTCAATTTGAGCGTTAATTCGTTAAAATATGTGCAGAAGTTTCGGAGATATAGCCTTTAGTATATAGTAGTTAGGTGCAATGCCCAACAATATAATATATATAAAAATGACATATATTATATTGTTGAGATGTTACCTAACAACATATTTATACCAAATAGTACAGTTTTGAAGAAAATTGAAGAAAATAGTGTTTGAAGACATACTTTTTCGACTTAAGATGAGTGTCACGTGGTCTCATCAATCCTGCAAGGGTTAAATTGCTTCAAGTATAACAACAGGTACTAAGTTAATTTTTTACATTTTTTGTTGTAACCTATAGATTTTCTTTCCCCTTCATCATGTGTGCAACACTTAGGTAGTATATTTGGTAGTTGTGTAGAAAAAATATACAGGGTGATGCAAAATTTCAACCCTTAATACTATAAAATTATTGTTTTTTCATCAAGAAATAAAGAAAATGCACCATATACCGAGTGCGCTGTATGTAGTTCTGAATGGTACATGTTCTTACCCCTCGGTTGTCATTCGTCAGCCATATTGTTATGAGGCAATGAGACATATTATGGGATAAAATCTGTTATATTCTGAAAAAAAACAGTTAGAAAGCCCCAAATATGATATATACAAGGTAACTTCCCTTCTACGGTAGAGGACTCTGCTTGCACTCACATCATAAAGGGGGCAATGCTCTTCAATTTGAGATTTAATTCGTTAAAATATGTGCAGAAGTTTCGGAGATATAGCCTTTAGTATATAGTAGTTAGGTGCAATGCCCAACAATATAATATATATAAAAATGACATATATTATATTGTTGAGATGTTACCTAACAACATATTTATACCAAATAGTACAGTTTTGAAGAAAATTGAAGAAAATAGTGTTTGAAGGCATACTTTTTCGACTTAAGATGAGTGTCACGTGGTCTCATCAATCCTGCAAGGGTTAAATTGCTTCAAGTATAACAACAGGTACTAACTTCATTTTTTACATTTTTTGTTGTAATCTATAGATTTTCTTTCCCCTTTATCATGTGTGCAACACTTAGGTAGTATATTTGGCAGTTGTGTAGAAAAAATATACAGGGTGATCCAAAACTTCAACCCTTAATAGTATAAAATTATTGTTTTTTCATCAAGAAATAAAGAAAATGCACCATATACCGAGTGCGCTGTATGTAGTTCTGAATGGTACATGTTCTTACCCCTCGGTTCTCATTCGTCAGCCATATTGTTATGAGGCAATGAGACATATTATGGTATAAAATCTTTTATATTCTGCAAAAAACAGTTAGAAAGTACCAAATATGATATATACAAGGTAACTTCCCTTCTACGGTAGAGGACTCTGCTTGCACTCACATCATAAAGGGGCAATGCTCTCCAATTTGAGCTTTATTTCGTTAAAATATGTGCAGAAGTTTCGGAGATATAGCCTTTAGTATATAGTTGTTAGGTGCAATGCACAACAATATAATATATATAAAAATGACATATGTTATATTGTTGAGATGTTACCTAACAACATATTTATACCAAATAGTACAGTTTTGAAGAAAATTAAAGAAAATAGTGTTTGAAGACATACTTTTTCGACTTAAGATGAGTGTCAGGTGGTCTCATCAATCCCGCAAGGGCTTCAAGTATAACAACAGGTACTAACTTCATTTTTTACATTTTTTGTTGTAATCTATAGATTTTCTTTCCCCTTCGTCATGTGTGCAACACTTAGGTAGTATATTTGGTAGTTGTGTTGAAAAAATATACAGGGTGATCCAAAATTTCAACCCTTAATACTATAAAATTATTGTTTTTTCATCAAGAAATAAAGAAAATGCACCATATACCGAGTGCGCTGTATGTAGTTCTGAATGGTACATGTTCTTACCCCTCGGTTGTCATTCGTCAGCCATATTGTTATGAGGCAATGAGACATATTATGGGATAAAATCTGTTATATTCTGAAAAAAAAACAGTTAGAAAGCCCCAAATATGATATATACAAGGTAACTTCCCTTCTACGGTAGAGGACTCTGCTTGCACTCACATCATAAAGGGGGCAATGCTCTTCAATTTGAGCTTTAATTCGTTAAAATATGTGCAGAAGTTTCGGAGATATAGCCTTTGGTATATAGTAGTTAGGTGCAATGCCCAACAATATAATATATATAAAAATGACATATATTATATTGTTGAGATGTTACCTAACAACATATTTATACCAAATAGTACAGTTTTGAAGAAAATTGAAGAAAATAGTGTTTGAAGACATACTTTTTCGACTTAAGATGAGTGTCACGTGGTCTCATCAATCCTGCAAGGGTTAAATTGCTTCAAGTATAACAACAGGTACTAACTTAATTTTTTACATTTTTTGTTGTAACCTATAGATT
Source organism: Thermobia domestica (assembly GCF_964235325.1). NCBI lineage: Eukaryota > Metazoa > Arthropoda > Insecta > Zygentoma > Lepismatidae > Thermobia > Thermobia domestica. Next base: position 58,509 of record NW_027656196.1, read on the forward strand.
TTCTTTCCCCTTCATCATGTGTGCAACACTTAGGTAGTATATTTGGTAGTTGTGTAGAAAAAATATACAGGGTGATGCAAAATTTCAACCCTTAATACTATAAAATTATTGTTTTTTCATCAAGAAATAAAGAAAATGCACCATATACCGAGTGCGCTGTATGTAGTTCTGAATGGTACATGTTCTTACCCCTCGGTTGTCATTCGTCAGCCATATTGTTATGAGGCAATGAGACATATTATGGGATAAAATCTGTTATATTCTGAAAAAAAAAAACAGTTAGAAAGCCCCAAATATGATATATACAAGGTAACTTCCCTTCTACGGTAGAGGACTCTGCTTGCACTCACATCATAAAGGGGGCAATGCTCTTCAATTTGAGATTTAATTCGTTAAAATATGTGCAGAAGTTTCGGAGATATAGCCTTTAGTATATAGTAGTTAGGTGCAATGCCCAACAATATAATATATATAAAAATGACATATATTATATTGTTGAGATGTTACCTAACAACATATTTATACCAAATAGTACAGTTTTGAAGAAAATTGAAGAAAATAGTGTTTGAAGGCATACTTTTTCGACTTAAGATGAGTGTCACGTGGTCTCATCAATCCTGCAAGGGTTAAATTGCTTCAAGTATAACAACAGGTACTAACTTCATTTTTTACATTTTTTGTTGTAATCTATAGATTTTCTTTCCCCTTTATCATGTGTGCAACACTTAGGTAGTATATTTGGCAGTTGTGTAGAAAAAATATACAGGGTGATCCAAAACTTCAACCCTTAATAGTATAAAATTATTGTTTTTTCATCAAGAAATAAAGAAAATGCACCATATACCGAGTGCGCTTTATGTAGTTCTGAATGGTACATGTTCTTACCCCTCGGTTCTCATTCGTCAGCCATATTGTTATGAGGCAATGAGACATATTATGGTATAAAATCTGTTATATTCTGCAAAAAACAGTTAGAAAGTACCAAATATGATATATACAAGGTAACTTCCCTTCTACGGTAGAGGACTCTGCTTGCACTCACATCATAAAGGGGCAATGCTCTCCAATTTGAGCTTTATTTCGTTAAAATATGTGCAGAAGCTTCGGAGATATAGCCTTTAGTATATAGTTGTTAGGTGCAATGCACAACAATATAATATATATAAAAATGACATATGTTATATTGTTGAGATGTTACCTAACAACATATTTATACCAAATAGTACAGTTTTGAAGAAAATTAAAGAAAATAGTGTTTGAAGACATACTTTTTCGACTTAAGATGAGTGTCAGGTGGTCTCATCAATCCCGCAAGGGCTTCAAGTATAACAACAGGTACTAACTTCATTTTTTACATTTTTTGTTGTAATCTATAGATTTTCTTTCCCCTTCGTCATGTGTGCAACACTTAGGTAGTATATTTGGTAGTTGTGTTGAAAAAATATACAGGGTGATCCAAAACTTCAACCCTTAATAGTATAAAATTATTGTTTTTTCATCAAGAAATAAAGAAAATGCACCATATACCGAGTGCGCTGTATGCAGTTCTGAATGGTACATGTTCTTACCCCTCGGTTCTCATTCGTCAGCCATATTGTTATGAGGCAATGAGACATATTATGGTATAAAATCTGTTATATTCTGCAAAAAACAGTTAGAAAGTACCAAATATGATATATACAAGGTAACTTCCCTTCTACGGTAGAGGACTCTGCTTGCACTCACATCATAAAGAGGGCAATGCTCTTCAATTTGAGCTTTATTTCGTTAAAATATGTGCAGAAGTTTCGGAGATATAGCCTTTAGTATATAGTAGTTAGGTGCAATGCCCAACAATATAATATATATAAAAATGACATATATTATATTGTTGAGATGTTACCTAACAACATATTTATACCAAATAGTACAGTTTTGAAGAAAATTGAAGAAAATAGTGTTTGAAGACATACTTTTTCGACTTAAGATGAGTGTCACGTGGTCTCATCAATCCTGCAAGGGTTAAATTGCTTCAAGTATAACAACAGGTACTAACTTCATTTTTTACATTTTTTGTTGTAATCTATAGATTTTCTTTCCCCTTCGTCATGTGTGCAACACTTAGGTAGTATATTTGGTAGTTGTGTTGAAAAAATATACAGGGTGATGCAAAATTTCAACCCTTAATACTATAAAATTATTGTTTTTTCATCAAGAAATAAAGAAAATGCACCATATACCGAGTGCGCTGTATGTAGTTCTGAATGGTACATGTTCTTACCCCTCGGTTGTCATTCGTCAGCCATATTGTTATGAGGCAATGAGACATATTATGGGATAAAATCTGTTATATTCTGAAAAAAAAACAGTTAGAAAGCCCCAAATATGATATATACAAGGTAACTTCCCTTCTACGGTAGAGGACTCTGCTTGCACTCACATCATAAAGGGGGCAATGCTCTTCAATTTGAGCTTTAATTCGTTAAAATATGTGCAGAAGTTTCGGAGATATAGCCTTTGGTATATAGTAGTTAGGTGCAATGCCCAACAATATAATATATATAAAAATGACATATATTATATTGTTGAGATGTTACCTAACAACATATTTATACCAAATAGTACAGTTTTGAAGAAAATTGAAGAAAATAGTGTTTGAAGACATACTTTTTCGACTTAAGATGAGTGTCACGTGGTCTCATCAATCCTGCAAGGGTTAAATTGCTTCAAGTATAACAACAGGTACTAACTTCATTTTTTACATTTTTTGTTGTAATCTATAGATTTTCTTTCCCCTTCGTCATGTGTGCAACACTTAGGTAGTATATTTGGTAGTTGTGTTGAAAAAATATACAGGGTGATGCAAAATTTCAACCCTTAATACTATAAAATTATTGTTTTTTCATCAAGAAATAAAGAAAATGCACCATATACCGAGTGCGCTGTATGTAGTTCTGAATGGTACATGTTCTTACCCCTCGGTTGTCATTCGTCAGCCATATTGTTATGAGGCAATGAGACATATTATGGGATAAAATCTGTTATATTCTGAAAAAAAAAACAGTTAGAAAGCCCCAAATATGATATATACAAGGTAACTTCCCTTCTACGGTAGAGGACTCTGCTTGCACTCACATCATAAAGGGGGCAATGCTCTTCAATTTGAGCGTTAATTCGTTAAAATATGTGCAGAAGTTTCGGAGATATAGCCTTTAGTATATAGTAGTTAGGTGCAATGCCCAACAATATAATATATATAAAAATGACATATATTATATTGTTGAGATGTTACCTAACAACATATTTATACCAAATAGTACAGTTTTGAAGAAAATTGAAGAAAATAGTGTTTGAAGACATACTTTTTCGACTTAAGATGAGTGTCACGTGGTCTCATCAATCCTGCAAGGGTTAAATTGCTTCAAGTATAACAACAGGTACTAAGTTAATTTTTTACATTTTTTGTTGTAACCTATAGATTTTCTTTCCCCTTCATCATGTGTGCAACACTTAGGTAGTATATTTGGTAGTTGTGTAGAAAAAATATACAGGGTGATGCAAAATTTCAACCCTTAATACTATAAAATTATTGTTTTTTCATCAAGAAATAAAGAAAATGCACCATATACCGAGTGCGCTGTATGTAGTTCTGAATGGTACATGTTCTTACCCCTCGGTTGTCATTCGTCAGCCATATTGTTATGAGGCAATGAGACATATTATGGGATAAAATCTGTTATATTCTGAAAAAAAAACAGTTAGAAAGCCCCAAATATGATATATACAAGGTAACTTCCCTTCTACGGTAGAGGACTCTGCTTGCACTCACATCATAAAGGGGGCAATGCTCTTCAATTTGAGATTTAATTCGTTAAAATATGTGCAGAAGTTTCGGAGATATAGCCTTTAGTATATAGTAGTTAGGTGCAATGCCCAACAATATAATATATATAAAAATGACATATATTATATTGTTGAGATGTTACCTAACAACATATTTATACCAAATAGTACAGTTTTGAAGAAAATTGAAGAAAATAGTGTTTGAAGGCATACTTTTTCGACTTAAGATGAGTGTCACGTGGTCTCATCAATCCTGCAAGGGTTAAATTGCTTCAAGTATAACAACAGGTACTAAGTTAATTTTTTACATTTTTTGTTGTAACCTATAGATTTTCTTTCCCCTTCATCATGTGTGCAACACTTAGGTAGTATATTTGGTAGTTGTGTAGAAAAAATATACAGGGTGATGCAAAATTTCAACCCTTAATACTATAAAATTATTGTTTTTTCATCAAGAAATAAAGAAAATGCACCATATACCGAGTGCGCTGTATGTAGTTCTGAATGGTACATGTTCTTACCCCTCGGTTGTCATTCGTCAGCCATATTGTTATGAGGCAATGAGACATATTATGGGATAAAATCTGTTATATTCTGAAAAAAAACAGTTAGAAAGCCCCAAATATGATATATACAAGGTAACTTCCCTTCTACGGTAGAGGACTCTGCTTGCACTCACATCATAAAGGGGGCAATGCTCTTCAATTTGAGATTTAATTCGTTAAAATATGTGCAGAAGTTTCGGAGATATAGCCTTTAGTATATAGTAGTTAGGTGCAATGCCCAACAATATAATATATATAAAAATGACATATATTATATTGTTGAGATGTTACCTAACAACATATTTATACCAAATAGTACAGTTTTGAAGAAAATTGAAGAAAATAGTGTTTGAAGGCATACTTTTTCGACTTAAGATGAGTGTCACGTGGTCTCATCAATCCTGCAAGGGTTAAATTGCTTCAAGTATAACAACAGGTACTAACTTCATTTTTTACATTTTTTGTTGTAATCTATAGATTTTCTTTCCCCTTTATCATGTGTGCAACACTTAGGTAGTATATTTGGCAGTTGTGTAGAAAAAATATACAGGGTGATCCAAAACTTCAACCCTTAATAGTATAAAATTATTGTTTTTTCATCAAGAAATAAAGAAAATGCACCATATACCGAGTGCGCTGTATGTAGTTCTGAATGGTACATGTTCTTACCCCTCGGTTCTCATTCGTCAGCCATATTGTTATGAGGCAATGAGACATATTATGGTATAAAATCTGTTATATTCTGCAAAAAACAGTTAGAAAGTACCAAATATGATATATACAAGGTAACTTCCCTTCTACGGTAGAGGACTCTGCTTGCACTCACATCATAAAGGGGCAATGCTCTTCAATTTGAGCTTTAATTCGTTAAAATATGTGCAGAAGTTTCGGAGATATAGCCTTTAGTATATAGTAGTTAGGTGCAATGCCCAATAATATAATATATATAAAAATGACATATGTTATATTGTTGAGATGTTACCTAACAACATATTTATACCAAATAGTACAGTTTTGAAGAAAATTAAAGAAAATAGTGTTTGAAGACATACTTTTTCGACTTAAGATGAGTGTCAGGTGGTCTCATCAATCCTGCAAGGGCTTCAAGTATAACAACAGGTACTAACTTCATTTTTTACATTTTTTGTTGTAATCTATAGATTTTCTTTCCCCTTTATCATGTGTGCAACACTTAGGTAGTATATTTCTTAGTTGTGTAGAAAAAATATACAGGGTGATGCAAAATTTCAACCCTTAATTCTATAAAATTATTGTTTTTTCATCAAGAAATAAAGAAAACGCACCATATACCGAGTGCGCTGTATGTAGTTCTGAATGGTACATGTTCTTACCCCTCGGTTGTCATTCGTCAGCCATATTGTTATGAGGCAATGAGACATATTATGGGATAAAATCTGTTATATTCTGAAAAAAAAAAGTTAGAAAGCCCCAAATATGATATATACAAGGTAACTTCCCTTCTACGGTAGAGGACTCTGCTTGCACTCACATCATAAAGGGGGCAATGCTCTTCAATTTGAGATTTAATTCGTTAAAATATGTGCAGAAGTTTCGGAGATATAGCCTTTAGTATATAGTAGTTAGGTGCAATGCCCAACAATATAATATATATAAAAATGACATATATTATATTGTTGAGATGTTACCTAACAACATATTTATACCAAATAGTACAGTTTTGAAGAAAATTGAAGAAAATAATGTTTGAAGACATACTTTTTCGACTTAAGATGAGTGTCACGTGGTCTCATCAATCCTGCAAGGGTTAAATTGCTTCAAGTATAACAACAGGTACTAACTTAATTTTTTACATTTTTTGTTGTAAGCTATAGATTTTCTTTCCCCTTCATCATGTGTGCAACACTTAGGTAGTATATTTGGTAGTTGTGTAGAAAAAATATACAGGGTGATGCAAAACTTCAACCCTTAATAGTATAAAATTATTGTTTTTTCATCAAGATATAAAGAAAATGCACCATATACCGAGTGCGCTGTATGTAGTTCTGAATGGTACATGTTCTTACCCCTCGGTTCTCATTCGTCAGCCATATTTTTATGAGGCAATGAGACATATTATGGTATAAAATCTGTTATATTCTGCAAAAAACAGTTAGAAAGTACCAAATATGATATATACAAGGTAACTTCCCTTCTACGGTAGAGGACTCTGCCTGCACTCACATCATAAAGGGGCAATGCTCTCCAATTTGAGCTTTATTTCGTTAAAATATGTGCAGAAGTTTCGGAGATATAGCCTTTAGTATATAGTTGTTAGGTGCAATGCACAACAATATAATATATATAAAAATGACATATGTTATATTGTTGAGATGTTACCTAACAACATATTTATACCAAATAGTACAGTTTTGAAGAAAATTAAAGAAAATAGTGTTTGAAGACATACTTTTTCGACTTAAGATGAGTGTCAGGTGGTCTCATCAATCCTGCAAGGGCTTCAAGTATAACAACAGGTACTAACTTCATTTTTTACATTTTTTGTTGTAATCTATAGATTTTCTTTCCCCTTCGTCATGTGTGCAACACTTAGGTAGTATATTTGGTAGTTGTGTTGAAAAAATATACAGGGTGATCCAAAACTTCAACCCTTAATAGTATAAAATTATTGTTTTTTCATCAAGAAATAAAGAAAATGCACCATATACCGAGTGCGCTGTATGTAGTTCTGAATGGTACATGTTCTTACCCCTCGGTTCTCATTCGTCAGCCATATTGTTATGAGGCAATGAGACATATTATGGTATAAAATCTGTTATATTCTGCAAAAAACAGTTAGAAAGTACCAAATATGATATATACAAGGTAACTTCCCTTCTACGGTAGAGGACTCTGCTTGCACTCACATCATAAAGGGGGCAATGCTCTTCAATTTGAGCTTTAACTCGTTAAAATATGTGCAGAAGTTTCGGAGATATAGCCTTTAGTATATAGTTGTTAGGTGCAATGCACAACAATATAATATATATAAAAATGACATATGTTATATTGTTGAGATGTTACCTAACAACATATTTATACCAAATAGTACAGTTTTGAAGAAAATTGAAGAAAATAGTGTTTGAAGACATACTTTTTCGACTTAATATGAGTGTCACGTGGTCTCATCAATCCTGCAAGGGTTAAATTGCTTCAAGTATAACAACAGGTACTAACTTCATTTTTTACATTTTTTGTTGTAATCTATAGATTTTCTTTCCCCTTTATCATGTGTGCAACACTTAGGTAGTATATTTGGTAGTTGTGTAGAAAAAATATACAGGGTGATCCAAAACTTCAACCCTTAATAGTATAAAATTATTGTTTTTTCATCAAGAAATAAAGAAAATGCACCATATACCGAGTGCGCTGTATGTAGTTCTGAATGGTACATGTTCTTACCCCTCGGTTCTCATTCGTCAGCCATATTGTTATGAGGCAATGAGACATATTATGGTATAAAATCTGTTATATTCTGCAAAAAACAGTTAGAAAGTACCAAATATGATATATACAAGGTAACTTCCCTTCTACGGTAGAGGACTCTGCTTGCACTCACATCATAAAGGGGGCAATGCTCTTCAATTTGAGCTTTAACTCGTTAAAATATGTGCAGAAGTTTCGGAGATATAGCCTTTAGTATATAGTAGTTAGGTGCAATGCCCAACAATATAATATATATAAAAATGACATATATTATATTGTTGAGATGTTACCTAACAACATATTTATACCAAATAGTACAGTTTTGAAGAAAATTGAAGAAAATAGTGTTTGAAGACATACTTTTTCGACTTAAGATGAGTGTCACGTGGTCTCATCAATCCTGCAAGGGTTAAATTGCTTCAAGTATAACAACAGGTACTAACTTCATTTTTTACATTTTTTGTTGTAATCTATAGATTTTCTTTCCCCTTTATCATGTGTGCAACACTTAGGTAGTATATTTGGTAGTTGTGTAGAAAAAATATACAGGGTGATCCAAAACTTCAACCCTTAATAGTATAAAATTATTGTTTTTTCATCAAGAAATAAAGAAAATGCACCATATACCGAGTGCGCTGTATGTAGTTCTGAATGGTACATGTTCTTACCCCTCGGTTCTCATTCGTCAGCCATATTGTTATGAGGCAATGAGACATATTATGGTATAAAATCTATATATATAAAAGAGAACGCACAAAATCCTTTGTCCGCTCATCACGCTAATACGGCTGAACCGATTTCTTTCATTTTTGGGGGGTTGTTAGGATTTGGACCCTAGATGGTTTTTATCATATCACTTTAATTTTCAATTACCAGTGTCTTGAGATAATTGACCAATCAGGTGTCAATACGTACAAAAAATCCTTTGTCCGCTCATCACGCTAATACGGCTGAACCGATTTCTTTCATTTTTGGGGGGTTGTTAGGATGTGGACCCTAGATGTTTTTTATCATATCACTTTAATTTTCAATTACCAGTGTCTTGAGATAATTGACCATTCAGGTGTCCATACGTACAAATCCTTTGTTATTAGTTCATCATAGGTATAAAAATAAACGTATTTATATGCAACCCGCATGACCCTGTGACTCGGCGGGTTAACATAACTGACAGGCGCTATAAATCACTTGAAAGCGAAAAAGTAAAAATTATCTAAGTAACAAAGTTTATTGCGTTCCGGGATGACCGCAGCGAAGCGGGGTGAACGCTGCTAGTCTGTTATATTCTGCAAAAAACAGTTAGAAAGTACCAAATATGATATATACAAGGTAACTTCCCTTCTACGGTAGAGGACTCTGCTTGCACTCACATCATAAAGGGGCAATGCTCTCCAATTTGAGCTTTATTTCGTTAAAATATGTGCAGAAGTTTCGGAGATATAGCCTTTAGTATATAGTTGTTAGGTGCAATGCACAACAATATAATATATATAAAAATGACATATGTTATATTGTTGAGATGTTACCTAACAACATATTTATACCAAATAGTACAGTTTTGAAGAAAATTAAAGAAAATAGTGTTTGAAGACATACTTTTTCGACTTAAGATGAGTGTCAGGTGGTCTCATCAATCCTGCAATGGCTTCAAGTATAACAACAGGTACTAACTTCATTTTTTACATTTTCTGTTGTAATCTATAGATTTTCTTTCCCCTTCGTCATGTGTGCAACACTTAGGTAGTATATTTGGTAGTTGTGTTGAAAAAATATACAGGGTGATCCAAAACTTCAACCCTTAATAGTATAAAATTATTGTTTTTTCATCAAGAAATAAAGAAAATGCACCATATACCGAGTGCGCTGTATGTAGTTCTGAATGGTACATGTTCTTACCCCTCGGTTCTCATTCGTCAGTTATATTGTTATGAGGCAATGAGACATATTATGGTATAAAATCTGTTATATTCTGCAAAAAACAGTTAGAAAGTACCAAATATGATATATACAAGGTAACTTCCCTTCTACGGTAGAGGACTCTGCTTGCACTCACATCATAAAGGGGGCAATGCTCTTCAATTTGAGCTTTAACTCGTTAAAATATGTGCAGAAGTTTCGGAGATATAGCCTTTAGTATATGGTAGTTAGGTGCAATGCCCAACAATATAATATATATAAAAATGACATATATTATATTGTTGAGATGTTACCTAACAACATATTTATACCAAATAGTACAGTTTTGAAGAAAATTGAAGAAAATAGTGTTTGAAGACATACTTTTTCGACTTAAGATGAGTGTCACGTGGTCTCATCAATCCTGCAAGGGCTTCAAGTATAACAACAGGTACTAACTTAATTTTTTACATTTTTTGTTGTAACCTATAGATTTTCTTTCCCCTTCATCATGTGTGCAACACTTAGGTAGTATATTTGGTAGTTGTGTTGAAAAAATATACAGGGTGATCCAAAACTTCAACCCTTAATAGTATAAAATTATTGTTTTTTCATCAAGAAATAAAGAAAATGCACCATATACCGAGTGCGCTGTATGTAGTTCTGAACGGTACATGTTCTTACCCCTCGGTTCTCATTCGTCAGCCATATTGTTATGAGGGAATGAGACATATTATGGTATAAAATCTGTTATATTCTGCAAAAAACAGTTAGAAAGTACCAAATATGATATATACAAGGTAACTTCCCTTCTACGGTAGAGGACTCTGCTTGCACTCACATCATAAAGGGGGCAATGCTCTTCAATTTGAGATTTAATTCGTTAAAATATGTGCAGAAGTTTCGGAGATATAGCCTTTAGTATATAGTAGTTAGGTGCAATGCCCAACAATATAATATATATAAAAATGACATATATTATATTGTTGAGATGTTACCTAACAACATATTTATACCAAATAGTACAGTTTTGAAGAAAATTGAAGAAAATAATGTTTGAAGACATACTTTTTCGACTTAAGATGAGTGTCACGTGGTCTCATCAATCCTGCAAGGGTTAAATTGCTTCAAGTATAACAACAGGTACTAACTTAATTTTTTACATTTTTTGTTGTAACCTATAGATTTTCTTTCCCCTTCATCATGTGTGCAACACTTAGGTAGTATATTTGGTAGTTGTGTAGAAAAAATATACAGGGTGATGCAAAACTTCAACCCTTAATAGTATAAAATTATTGTTTTTTCATCATGATATAAAGAAAATGCACCATATACCGAGTGCGCTGTATGTAGTTCTGAATGGTACATGTTCTTACCCCTCGGTTCTCATTCGTCAGCCATATTTTTATGAGGCAATGAGACATATTATGGTATAAAATCTGTTATATTCTGCAAAAAACAGTTAGAAAGTACCAAATATGATATATACAAGGTAACTTCCCTTCTACGGTAGAGGACTCTGCTTGCACTCACATCATAAAGGGGCAATGCTCTCCAATTTGAGCTTTATTTCGTTAAAATATGTGCAGAAGTTTCGGAGATATAGCCTTTAGTATATAGTTGTTAGGTGCAATGCACAACAATATAATATATATAAAAATGACATATGTTATATTGTTGAGATGTTACCTAACAACATATTTATACCAAATAGTACAGTTTTGAAGAAAATTGAAGAAAATAGTGTTTGAAGACATACTTTTTCGACTTAATATGAGTGTCACGTGGTCTCATCAATCCTGCAAGGGTTAAATTGCTTCAAGTATAACAACAGGTATTAACTTCATTTTTTACATTTTTTGTTGTAATCTATAGATTTTCTTTCCCCTTTATCATGTGTGCAACACTTAGGTAGTATATTTCTTAGTTGTGTAGAAAAAATATACAGGGTGATGCAAAATTTCAACCCTTAATACTATAAAATTATTGTTTTTTCATCAAGAAATAAAGAAAATGCACCATATACCGAGTGCGCTGTATGTAGTTCTGAATGGTACATGTTCTTACCCCTCGGTTGTCATTCGTCAGCCATATTGTTATGAGGCAATGAGACATATTATGGGATAAAATCTGTTATATTCTGAAAAAAAAAAGTTAGAAAGCCCCAAATATGATATATACAAGGTAACTTCCCTTCTACGGTAGAGGACTCTGCTTGCACTCACATCATAAAGGGGGCAATGCTCTTCAATTTGAGATTTAATTCGTTAAAATATGTGCAGAAGTTTCGGAGATATAGCCTTTAGTATATAGTAGTTAGGTGCAATGCCCAACAATATAATATATATAAAAATGACATATATTATATTGTTGAGATGTTACCTAACAACATATTTATACCAAATAGTACAGTTTTGAAGAAAATTGAAGAAAATAATGTTTGAAGACATACTTTTTCGACTTAAGATGAGTGTCACGTGGTCTCATCAATCCTGCAAGGGTTAAATTGCTTCAAGTATAACAACAGGTACTAACTTAATTTTTTACATTTTTTGTTGTAACCTATAGATTTTCTTTCCCCTTCATCATGTGTGCAACACTTAGGTAGTATATTTGGTAGTTGTGTAGAAAAAATATACAGGGTGATGCAAAACTTCAACCCTTAATAGTATAAAATTATTGTTTTTTCATCATGATATAAAGAAAATGCACCATATACCGAGTGCGCTGTATGTAGTTCTGAATGGTACATGTTCTTACCCCTCGGTTCTCATTCGTCAGCCATATTTTTATGAGGCAATGAGACATATTATGGTATAAAATCTGTTATATTCTGCAAAAAACCGTTAGAAAGTACCAAATATGATATATACAAGGTAACTTCCCTTCTACGGTAGAGGACTCTGCTTGCACTCACATCATAAAGGGGCAATGCTCTCCAATTTGAGCTTTATTTCGTTAAAATATGTGCAGAAGTTTCGGAGATATAGCCTTTAGTATATAGTTGTTAGGTGCAATGCACAACAATATAATATATATAAAAATGACATATATTATATTGTTGAGATGTTACCTAACAACATATTTATACCAAATAGTACAGTTTTGAAGAAAATTAAAGAAAATAGTGTTTGAAGACATACTTTTTCGACTTAAGATGAGTGTCAGGTGGTCTCATCAATCCTGCAAGGGCTTCAAGTATAACAACAGGTACTAACTTCATTTTTTACATTTTTTGTTGTAATCTATAGATTTTCTTTCCCCTTCGTCATGTGTGCAACACTTAGGTAGTATATTTGGTAGTTGTGTTGAAAAAATATACAGGGTGATCCAAAACCTCAACCCTTAATAGTATAAAATTATTGTTTTTTCATCAAGAAATAAAGAAAATGCACCATATACCGAGTGCGCTGTATGTAGTTCTGAATGGTACATGTTCTTACCCCTCGGTTCTCATTCGTCAGCCATATTGTTATGAGGCAATGAGACATATTATGGTATAAAATCTGTTATATTCTGCAAAAAACAGTTAGAAAGTACCAAATATGATATATACAAGGTAACTTCCCTTCTACGGTAGAGGACTCTGCTTGCACTCACATCATAAAGGGGGCAATGCTCTTCAATTTGAGATTTAATTCGTTAAAATATGTGCAGAAGTTTCGGAGATATAGCCTTTAGTATATAGTAGTTAGGTGCAATGCCCAACAATATAATATATATAAAAATGACATATATTATATTGTTGAGATGTTACCTAACAACATATTTATACCAAATAGTACAGTTTTGAAGAAAATTGAAGAAAATAATGTTTGAAGACATACTTTTTCGACTTAAGATGAGTGTCACGTGGTCTCATCAATCCTGCAAGGGTTAAATTGCTTCAAGTATAACAACAGGTACTAACTTAATTTTTTACATTTTTTGTTGTAACCTATAGATTTTCTTTCCCCTTCATCATGTGTGCAACACTTAGGTAGTATATTTGGTAGTTGTGTAGAAAAAATATACAGGGTGATGCAAAACTTCAACCCTTAATAGTATAAAATTATTGTTTTTTCATCATGATATAAAGAAAATGCACCATATACCGAGTGCGCTGTATGTAGTTCTGAATGGTACATGTTCTTACCCCTCGGTTCTCATTCGTCAGCCATATTTTTATGAGGCAATGAGACATATTATGGTATAAAATCTGTTATATTCTGCAAAAAACAGTTAGAAAGTACCAAATATGATATATACAAGGTAACTTCCCTTCTACGGTAGAGGACTCTGCTTGCACTCACATCATAAAGGGGCAATGCTCTCCAATTTGAGCTTTATTTCGTTAAAATATGTGCAGAAGTTTCGGAGATATAGCCTTTAGTATATAGTTGTTAGGTGCAATGCACAACAATATAATATATATAAAAATGACATATGTTATATTGTTGAGATGTTACCTAACAACATATTTATACCAAATAGTACAGTTTTGAAGAAAATTGAAGAAAATAGTGTTTGAAGACATACTTTTTCGACTTAAGATGAGTGTCACGTGGTCTCATCAATCCTGCAAGGGCTTCAAGTATAACAACAGGTACTAACTTAATTTTTTACATTTTTTGTTGTAACCTATAGATTTTCTTTCCCCTTCATCATGTGTGCAACACTTAGGTAGTATATTTGGTAGTTGTGTTGAAAAAATATACAGGGTGATCCAAAACTTCAACCCTTAATAGTATAAAATTATTGTTTTTTCATCAAGAAATAAAGAAAATGCACCATATACCGAGTGCGCTGTATGTAGTTCTGAACGGTACATGTTCTTACCCCTCGGTTCTCATTCGTCAGCCATATTGTTATGAGGCAATGAGACATATTATGGTATAAAATCTGTTATATTCTGCAAAAAACAGTTAGAAAGTACCAAATATGATATATACAAGGTAACTTCCCTTCTACGGTAGAGGACTCTGCTTGCACTCACATCATAAAGGGGGCAATGCTCTTCAATTTGAGATTTAATTCGTTAAAATATGTGCAGAAGTTTCGGAGATATAGCCTTTAGTATATAGTAGTTAGGTGCAATGCCCAACAATATAATATATATAAAAATGACATATATTATATTGTTGAGATGTTACCTAACAACATATTTATACCAAATAGTACAGTTTTGAAGAAAATTGAAGAAAATAATGTTTGAAGACATACTTTTTCGACTTAAGATGAGTGTCACGTGGTCTCATCAATCCTGCAAGGGTTAAATTGCTTCAAGTATAACAACAGGTACTAACTTAATTTTTTACATTTTTTGTTGTAACCTATAGATTTTCTTTCCCCTTCATCATGTGTGCAACACTTAGGTAGTATATTTGGTAGTTGTGTAGAAAAAATATACAGGGTGATGCAAAACTTCAACCCTTAATAGTATAAAATTATTGTTTTTTCATCATGATATAAAGAAAATGCACCATATACCGAGTGCGCTGTATGTAGTTCTGAATGGTACATGTTCTTACCCCTCGGTTCTCATTCGTCAGCCATATTTTTATGAGGCAATGAGACATATTATGGTATAAAATCTGTTATATTCTGCAAAAAACCGTTAGAAAGTACCAAATATGATATATACAAGGTAACTTCCCTTCTACGGTAGAGGACTCTGCTTGCACTCACATCATAAAGGGGCAATGCTCTCCAATTTGAGCTTTATTTCGTTAAAATATGTGCAGAAGTTTCGGAGATATAGCCTTTAGTATATAGTTGTTAGGTGCAATGCACAACAATATAATATATATAAAAATGACATATGTTATATTGTTGAGATGTTACCTAACAACATATTTATACCAAATAGTACAGTTTTGAAGAAAATTGAAGAAAATAGTGTTTGAAGACATACTTTTTCGACTTAATATGAGTGTCACGTGGTCTCATCAATCCTGCAAGGGTTAAATTGCTTCAAGTATAACAACAGGTATTAACTTCATTTTTTACATTTTTTGTTGTAATCTATAGATTTTCTTTCCCCTTTATCATGTGTGCAACACTTAGGTAGTATATTTCTTAGTTGTGTAGAAAAAATATACAGGGTGATGCAAAATTTCAACCCTTAATACTATAAAATTATTGTTTTTTCATCAAGAAATAAAGAAAATGCACCATATACCGAGTGCGCTGTATGTAGTTCTGAATGGTACATGTTCTTACCCCTCGGTTGTCATTCGTCAGCCATATTGTTATGAGGCAATGAGACATATTATGGGATAAAATCTGTTATATTCTGAAAAAAAAAAGTTAGAAAGCCCCAAATATGATATATACAAGGTAACTTCCCTTCTACGGTAGAGGACTCTGCTTGCACTCACATCATAAAGGGGGCAATGCTCTTCAATTTGAGATTTAATTCGTTAAAATATGTGCAGAAGTTTCGGAGATATAGCCTTTAGTATATAGTAGTTAGGTGCAATGCCCAACAATATAATATATATAAAAATGACATATATTATATTGTTGAGATGTTACCTAACAACATATTTATACCAAATAGTACAGTTTTGAAGAAAATTGAAGAAAATAATGTTTGAAGACATACTTTTTCGACTTAAGATGAGTGTCACGTGGTCTCATCAATCCTGCAAGGGTTAAATTGCTTCAAGTATAACAACAGGTACTAACTTAATTTTTTACATTTTTTGTTGTAACCTATAGATTTTCTTTCCCCTTCATCATGTGTGCAACACTTAGGTAGTATATTTGGTAGTTGTGTAGAAAAAATATACAGGGTGATGCAAAACTTCAACCCTTAATAGTATAAAATTATTGTTTTTTCATCATGATATAAAGAAAATGCACCATATACCGAGTGCGCTGTATGTAGTTCTGAATGGTACATGTTCTTACCCCTCGGTTCTCATTCGTCAGCCATATTTTTATGAGGCAATGAGACATATTATGGTATAAAATCTGTTATATTCTGCAAAAAACCGTTAGAAAGTACCAAATATGATATATACAAGGTAACTTCCCTTCTACGGTAGAGGACTCTGCTTGCACTCACATCATAAAGGGGCAATGCTCTCCAATTTGAGCTTTATTTCGTTAAAATATGTGCAGAAGTTTCGGAGATATAGCCTTTAGTATATAGTTGTTAGGTGCAATGCACAACAATATAATATATATAAAAATGACATATATTATATTGTTGAGATGTTACCTAACAACATATTTATACCAAATAGTACAGTTTTGAAGAAAATTAAAGAAAATAGTGTTTGAAGACATACTTTTTCGACTTAAGATGAGTGTCAGGTGGTCTCATCAATCCTGCAAGGGCTTCAAGTATAACAACAGGTACTAACTTCATTTTTTACATTTTTTGTTGTAATCTATAGATTTTCTTTCCCCTTCGTCATGTGTGCAACACTTAGGTAGTATATTTGGTAGTTGTGTTGAAAAAATATACAGGGTGATCCAAAACTTCAACCCTTAATAGTATAAAATTATTGTTTTTTCATCAAGAAATAAAGAAAATGCACCATATACCGAGTGCGCTGTATGTAGTTCTGAATGGTACATGTTCTTACCCCTCGGTTCTCATTCGTCAGCCATATTGTTATGAGGCAATGAGACATATTATGGTATAAAATCTGTTATATTCTGCAAAAAACAGTTAGAAAGTACCAAATATGATATATACAAGGTAACTTCCCTTCTACGGTAGAGGACTCTGCTTGCACTCACATCATAAAGGGGGCAATGCTCTTCAATTTGAGCTTTAATTCGTTAAAATATGTGCAGAAGTTTCGGAGATATAGCCTTTAGTATATAGTAGTTAGGTGCAATGCCCAATAATATAATATATATAAAAATGACATATGTTATATTGTTGAGATGTTACCTAACAACATATTTATACCAAATAGTACAGTTTTGAAGAAAATTGAAGAAAATAGTGTTTGAAGACATACTTTTTCGACTTAAGATGAGTGTCACGTGGTCTCATCAATCCTGCAAGGGTTAAATTGCTTCAATTATAATACAGGTACTAACTTCATTTTTTACATTTTTTGTTGTAATCTATAGATTTTCTTTCCCCTTTATCATGTGTGCAACACTTAGGTAGTATATTTGGTAGTTGTGTAGAAAAAATATACAGGGTGATCCAAAACTTCAACCCTTAATAGTATAAAGTTATTGTTTTTTCATCAAGAAATAAAGAAAATGCACCATATACCGAGTGCGCTGTATGTAGTTCTGAACGGTACATGTTCTTACCCCTCGGTTCTCATTCGTCAGCCATATTGTTATGAGGCAATGAGACATATTATGGTATAAAATCTGTTATATTCTGCAAAAAACAGTTAGAAAGTACCAAATATGATATATACAAGGTAACTTCCCTTCTACGGTAGAGGACTCTGCTTGCACTCACATCATAAAGGGGGCAATGCTCTTCAATTTGAGATTTAATTCGTTAAAATATGTGCAGAAGTTTCGGAGATATAGCCTTTAGTATATAGTAGTTAGGTGCAATGCCCAACAATATAATATATATAAAATGACATATATTATATTGTTGAGATGTTACCTAACAACATATTTATACCAAATAGTACAGTTTTGAAGAAAATTGAAGAAAATAATGTTTGAAGACATACTTTTTCGACTTAAGATGAGTGTCACGTGGTCTCATCAATCCTGCAAGGGTTAAATTGCTTCAAGTATAACAACAGGTACTAACTTAATTTTTTACATTTTTTGTTGTAACCTATAGATTTTCTTTCCCCTTCATCATGTGTGCAACACTTAGGTAGTATATTTGGTAGTTGTGTAGAAAAAATATACAGGGTGATGCAAAACTTCAACCCTTAATAGTATAAAATTATTGTTTTTTCATCATGATATAAAGAAAATGCACCATATACCGAGTGCGCTGTATGTAGTTCTGAATGGTACATGTTCTTACCCCTCGGTTCTCATTCGTCAGCCATATTTTTATGAGGCAATGAGACATATTATGGTATAAAATCTGTTATATTCTGCAAAAAACAGTTAGAAAGTACCAAATATGATATATACAAGGTAACTTCCCTTCTACGGTAGAGGACTCTGCTTGCACTCACATCATAAAGGGGCAATGCTCTCCAATTTGAGCTTTATTTCGTTAAAATATGTGCAGAAGTTTCGGAGATATAGCCTTTAGTATATAGTTGTTAGGTGCAATGCACAACAATATAATATATATAAAAATGACATATGTTATATTGTTGAGATGTTACCTAACAACATATTTATACCAAATAGTACAGTTTTGAAGAAAATTGAAGAAAATAGTGTTTGAAGACATACTTTTTCGACTTAATATGAGTGTCACGTGGTCTCATCAATCCTGCAATTGTTAAATTGCTTCAAGTATAACAACAGGTATTAACTTCATTTTTTACATTTTTTGTTGTAATCTATAGATTTTCTTTCCCTTTATCATGTGTGCAACACTTAGGTAGTATATTTCTTAGTTGTGTAGAAAAAATATACAGGGTGATGCAAAATTTCAACCCTTAATACTATAAAATTATTGTTTTTTCATCAAGAAATAAAGAAAATGCACCATATACCGAGTGCGCTGTATGTAGTTCTGAATGGTACATGTTCTTACCCCTCGGTTCTCATTCGTCAGCCATATTGTTATGAGGCAATGAGACATATTATGGTATAAAATCTGTTATATTCTGAAAAAAAAAGTTAGAAAGCCCCAAATATGATATATACAAGGTAACTTCCCTTCTACGGTAGAGGACTCTGCTTGCACTCACATCATAAAGGGGGCAATGCTCTTCAATTTGAGATTTAATTCGTTAAAATATGTGCAGAAGTTTCGGAGATATAGCCTTTAGTATATAGTAGTTAGGTGCAATGCCCAACAATATAATATATATAAAAATGACATATATTATATTGTTGAGATGTTACCTAACAACATATTTATACCAAATAGTACAGTTTTGAAGAAAATTGAAGAAAATAATGTTTGAAGACATACTTTTTCGACTTAAGATGAGTGTCACGTGGTCTCATCAATCCTGCAAGGGTTAAATTGCTTCAAGTATAACAACAGGTACTAACTTAATT
Source organism: Thermobia domestica (assembly GCF_964235325.1). NCBI lineage: Eukaryota > Metazoa > Arthropoda > Insecta > Zygentoma > Lepismatidae > Thermobia > Thermobia domestica. The sequence continues at coordinate 78,338 of NW_027656196.1, forward strand.
TTTTACATTTTTTGTTGTAACCTATAGATTTTCTTTCCCCTTCATCATGTGTGCAACACTTAGGTAGTATATTTGGTAGTTGTGTAGAAAAAATATACAGGGTGATGCAAAACTTCAACCCTTAATAGTATAAAATTATTGTTTTTTCATCATGATATAAAGAAAATGCACCATATACCGAGTGCGCTGTATGTAGTTCTGAATGGTACATGTTCTTACCCCTCGGTTCTCATTCGTCAGCCATATTTTTATGAGGCAATGAGACATATTATGGTATAAAATCTGTTATATTCTGCAAAAAACCGTTAGAAAGTACCAAATATGATATATACAAGGTAACTTCCCTTCTACGGTAGAGGACTCTGCTTGCACTCACATCATAAAGGGGCAATGCTCTCCAATTTGAGCTTTATTTCGTTAAAATATGTGCAGAAGTTTCGGAGATATAGCCTTTAGTATATAGTTGTTAGGTGCAATGCACAACAATATAATATATATAAAAATGACATATGTTATATTGTTGAGATGTTACCTAACAACATATTTATACCAAATAGTACAGTTTTGAAGAAAATTGAAGAAAATAGTGTTTGAAGACATACTTTTTCGACTTAATATGAGTGTCACGTGGTCTCATCAATCCTGCAAGGGTTAAATTGCTTCAAGTATAACAACAGGTATTAACTTCATTTTTTACATTTTTTGTTGTAATCTATAGATTTTCTTTCCCCTTTATCATGTGTGCAACACTTAGGTAGTATATTTCTTAGTTGTGTAGAAAAAATATACAGGGTGATGCAAAATTTCAACCCTTAATACTATAAAATTATTGTTTTTTCATCAAGAAATAAAGAAAATGCACCATATACCGAGTGCGCTGTATGTAGTTCTGAATGGTACATGTTCTTACCCCTCGGTTGTCATTCGTCAGCCATATTGTTATGAGGCAATGAGACATATTATGGGATAAAATCTGTTATATTCTGAAAAAAAAAAAGTTAGAAAGCCCCAAATATGATATATACAAGGTAACTTCCCTTCTACGGTAGAGGACTCTGCTTGCACTCACATCATAAAGGGGGCAATGCTCTTCAATTTGAGATTTAATTCGTTAAAATATGTGCAGAAGTTTCGGAGATATAGCCTTTAGTATATAGTAGTTAGGTGCAATGCCCAACAATATAATATATATAAAAATGACATATATTATATTGTTGAGATGTTACCTAACAACATATTTATACCAAATAGTACAGTTTTGAAGAAAATTGAAGAAAATAATGTTTGAAGACATACTTTTTCGACTTAAGATGAGTGTCACGTGGTCTCATCAATCCTGCAAGGGTTAAATTGCTTCAAGTATAACAACAGGTACTAACTTAATTTTTTACATTTTTTGTTGTAACCTATAGATTTTCTTTCCCCTTCATCATGTGTGCAACACTTAGGTAGTATATTTGGTAGTTGTGTAGAAAAAATATACAGGGTGATGCAAAACTTCAACCCTTAATAGTATAAAATTATTGTTTTTTCATCATGATATAAAGAAAATGCACCATATACCGAGTGCGCTGTATGTAGTTCTGAATGGTACATGTTCTTACCCCTCGGTTCTCATTCGTCAGCCATATTTTTATGAGGCAATGAGACATATTATGGTATAAAATCTGTTATATTCTGCAAAAAACCGTTAGAAAGTACCAAATATGATATATACAAGGTAACTTCCCTTCTACGGTAGAGGACTCTGCTTGCACTCACATCATAAAGGGGCAATGCTCTCCAATTTGAGCTTTATTTCGTTAAAATATGTGCAGAAGTTTCGGAGATATAGCCTTTAGTATATAGTTGTTAGGTGCAATGCACAACAATATAATATATATAAAAATGACATATATTATATTGTTGAGATGTTACCTAACAACATATTTATACCAAATAGTACAGTTTTGAAGAAAATTAAAGAAAATAGTGTTTGAAGACATACTTTTTCGACTTAAGATGAGTGTCAGGTGGTCTCATCAATCCTGCAAGGGCTTCAAGTATAACAACAGGTACTAACTTCATTTTTTACATTTTTTGTTGTAATCTATAGATTTTCTTTCCCCTTCGTCATGTGTGCAACACTTAGGTAGTATATTTGGTAGTTGTGTTGAAAAAATATACAGGGTGATCCAAAACTTCAACCCTTAATAGTATAAAATTATTGTTTTTTCATCAAGAAATAAAGAAAATGCACCATATACCGAGTGCGCTGTATGTAGTTCTGAATGGTACATGTTCTTACCCCTCGGTTCTCATTCGTCAGCCATATTGTTATGAGGCAATGAGACATATTATGGTATAAAATCTGTTATATTCTGCAAAAAACAGTTAGAAAGTACCAAATATGATATATACAAGGTAACTTCCCTTCTACGGTAGAGGACTCTGCTTGCACTCACATCATAAAGGGGGCAATGCTCTTCAATTTGAGCTTTAATTCGTTAAAATATGTGCAGAAGTTTCGGAGATATAGCCTTTAGTATATAGTTGTTAGGTGCAATGCACAACAATATAATATATATAAAAATGACATATGTTATATTGTTGAGATGTTACCTAACAACATATTTATACCAAATAGTACAGTTTTGAAGAAAATTGAAGAAAATAGTGTTTGAAGACATACTTTTTCGACTTAATATGAGTGTCACGTGGTCTCATCAATCCTGCAAGGGTTAAATTACTTCAAGTATAACAACAGGTACTAACTTCATTTTTTACATTTTTTGTTGTAATCTATAGATTTTCTTTCCCCTTTATCATGTGTGCAACACTTAGGTAGTATATTTGGTAGTTGTGTAGAAAAAATATACAGGGTGATCCAAAACTTCAACCCTTAATAGTATAAAATTATTGTTTTTTCATCAAGAAATAAAGAAAATGCACCATATACCGAGTGCGCTGTATGTAGTTCTGAATGGTACATGCTCTTACCCCTCGGTTCTCATTCGTCAGCCATATTGTTATGAGGCAATTAGACATATTATGGTATAAAATCTGTTATATTCTGCAAAAAACAGTTAGAAAGTACCAAATATGATATATACAAGGTAACTTCCCTTCTACGGTGGAGGACTCTGCTTGCACTCACATCATAAAGGGGGCAATGCTCTTCAATTTGAGCTTTAATTCGTTAAAATATGTGCAGAAGTTTCGGAGATATAGCCTTTAGTATATAGTAGTTAGGTGCAATGCCCAATAATATAATATATATAAAAATGACATATGTTATATTGTTGAGATGTTACCTAACAACATATTTATACCAAATAGTACAGTTTTGAAGAAAATTGAAGAAAATAGTGTTTGAAGACATACTTTTTCGACTTAAGATGAGTGTCACGTGGTCTCATCAATCCTGCAAGGGTTAAATTGCTTCAAGTATAATACAGGTACTAACTTCATTTTTTACATTTTTTGTTGTAATCTATAGATTTTCTTTCCCCTTTATCATGTGTGCAACACTTAGGTAGTATATTTGGTAGTTGTGTAGAAAAAATATACAGGGTGATCCAAAACTTCAACCCTTAATAGTATAAAGTTATTGTTTTTTCATCAAGAAATAAAGAAAATGCACCATATACCGAGTGCGCTGTATGTAGTTCTGAACGGTACATGTTCTTACCCCTCGGTTCTCATTCGTCAGCCATATTGTTATGAGGCAATGAGACATATTATGGTATAAAATCTGTTATATTCTGCAAAAAACAGTTAGAAAGTACCAAATATGATATATACAAGGTAACTTCCCTTCTACGGTAGAGGACTCTGCTTGCACTCACATCATAAAGGGGGCAATGCTCTTCAATTTGAGATTTAATTCGTTAAAATATGTGCAGAAGTTTCGGAGATATAGCCTTTAGTATATAGTAGTTAGGTGCAATGCCCAACAATATAATATATATAAAAATGACATATATTATATTGTTGAGATGTTACCTAACAACATATTTATACCAAATAGTACAGTTTTGAAGAAAATTGAAGAAAATAATGTTTGAAGACATACTTTTTCGACTTAAGATGAGTGTCACGTGGTCTCATCAATCCTGCAAGGGTTAAATTGCTTCAAGTATAACAACAGGTACTAACTTCATTTTTTACATTTTTTGTTGTAATCTATAGATTTTCTTTCCCCTTTATCATGTGTGCAACACTTAGGTAGTATATTTGGTAGTTGTGTAGAAAAAATATACAGGGTGATCCAAAACTTCAACCCTTAATAGTATAAAGTTATTGTTTTTTCATCAAGAAATAAAGAAAATGCACCATATACCGAGTGCGCTGTATGTAGTTCTGAACGGTACATGTTCTTACCCCTCGGTTCTCATTCGTCAGCCATATTGTTATGAGGCAATGAGACATATTATGGTATAAAATCTGTTATATTCTGCAAAAAACAGTTAGAAAGTACCAAATATGATATATACAAGGTAACTTCCCTTCTACGGTAGAGGACTCTGCTTGCACTCACATCATAAAGGGGGCAATGCTCTTCAATTTGAGCTTTAATTCGTTAAAATATGTGCAGAAGTTTCGGAGATATAGCCTTTAGTATATAGTAGTTAGGTGCAATGCCCAATAATATAATATATATAAAAATGACATATGTTATATTGTTGAGATGTTACCTAACAACATATTTATACCAAATAGTACAGTTTTGAAGAAAATTGAAGAAAATAGTGTTTGAAGACATACTTTTTCGACTTAAGATGAGTGTCACGTGGTCTCATCAATCCTGCAAGGGTTAAATTGCTTCAAGTATAATACAGGTACTAACTTCATTTTTTACATTTTTTGTTGTAATCTATAGATTTTCTTTCCCCTTTATCATGTGTGCAACACTTAGGTAGTATATTTGGTAGTTGTGTAGAAAAAATATACAGGGTGATCCAAAACTTCAACCCTTAATAGTATAAAGTTATTGTTTTTTCATCAAGAAATAAAGAAAATGCACCATATACCGAGTGCGCTGTATGTAGTTCTGAACGGTACATGTTCTTACCCCTCGGTTCTCATTCGTCAGCCATATTGTTATGAGGCAATGAGACATATTATGGTATAAAATCTGTTATATTCTGCAAAAAACAGTTAGAAAGTACCAAATATGATATATACAAGGTAACTTCCCTTCTACGGTAGAGGACTCTGCTTGCACTCACATCATAAAGGGGGCAATGCTCTTCAATTTGAGATTTAATTCGTTAAAATATGTGCAGAAGTTTCGGAGATATAGCCTTTAGTATATAGTAGTTAGGTGCAATGCCCAACAATATAATATATATAAAAATGACATATATTATATTGTTGAGATGTTACCTAACAACATATTTATACCAAATAGTACAGTTTTGAAGAAAATTGAAGAAAATAATGTTTGAAGACATACTTTTTCGACTTAAGATGAGTGTCACGTGGTCTCATCAATCCTGCAAGGGTTAAATTGCTTCAAGTATAACAACAGGTACTAACTTCATTTTTTACATTTTTTGTTGTAATCTATAGATTTTCTTTCCCCTTTATCATGTGTGCAACACTTAGGTAGTATATTTGGTAGTTGTGTAGAAAAAATATACAGGGTGATCCAAAACTTCAACCCTTAATAGTATAAAGTTATTGTTTTTTCATCAAGAAATAAAGAAAATGCACCATATACCGAGTGCGCTGTATGTAGTTCTGAACGGTACATGTTCTTACCCCTCGGTTCTCATTCGTCAGCCATATTGTTATGAGGCAATGAGACATATTATGGTATAAAATCTGTTATATTCTGCAAAAAACAGTTAGAAAGTACCAAATATGATATATACAAGGTAACTTCCCTTCTACGGTAGAGGACTCTGCTTGCACTCACATCATAAAGGGGGCAATGCTCTTCAATTTGAGATTTAATTCGTTAAAATATGTGCAGAAGTTTCGGAGATATAGCCTTTAGTATATAGTAGTTAGGTGCAATGCCCAACAATATAATATATATAAAAATGACATATATTATATTGTTGAGATGTTACCTAACAACATATTTATACCAAATAGTACAGTTTTGAAGAAAATTGAAGAAAATAATGTTTGAAGACATACTTTTTCGACTTAAGATGAGTGTCACGTGGTCTCATCAATCCTGCAAGGGTTAAATTGCTTCAAGTATAACAACAGGTACTAACTTAATTTTTTACATTTTTTGTTGTAACCTATAGATTTTCTTTCCCCTTCATCATGTGTGCAACACTTAGGTAGTATATTTGGTAGTTGTGTAGAAAAAATATACAGGGTGATGCAAAACTTCAACCCTTAATAGTATAAAATTATTGTTTTTTCATCATGATATAAAGAAAATGCACCATATACCGAGTGCGCTGTATGTAGTTCTGAATGGTACATGTTCTTACCCCTCGGTTCTCATTCGTCAGCCATATTGTTATGAGGCAATGAGACATATTATGGTATAAAATCTGTTATATTCTGCAAAAAACAGTTAGAAAGTACCAAATATGATATATACAAGGTAACTTCCCTTCTACGGTAGAGGACTCTGCTTGCACTCACATCATAAAGGGGCAATGCTCTCCAATTTGAGCTTTATTTCGTTAAAATATGTGCAGAAGTTTCGGAGATATAGCCTTTAGTATATAGTTGTTAGGTGCAATGCACAACAATATAATATATATAAAAATGACATATGTTAGATTGTTGAGATGTTACCTAACAACATATTTATACCAAATAGTACAGTTTTGAAGAAAATTGAAGAAAATAGTGTTTGAAGACATACTTTTTCGACTTAATATGAGTGTCACGTGGTCTCATCAATCCTGCAATTGTTAAATTGCTTCAAGTATAACAACAGGTATTAACTTCATTTTTTACATTTTTTGTTGTAATCTATAGATTTTCTTTCCCCTTTATCATGTGTGCAACACTTAGGTAGTATATTTCTTAGTTGTGTAGAAAAAATATACAGGGTGATGCAAAATTTCAACCCTTAATACTATAAAATTATTGTTTTTTCATCAAGAAATAAAGAAAATGCACCATATACCGAGTGCGCTGTATGTAGTTCTGAATGGTACATGTTCTTACCCCTCGGTTGTCATTCGTCAGCCATATTGTTATGAGGCAATGAGACATATTATGGGATAAAATCTGTTATATTCTGAAAAAAAAAAGTTAGAAAGCCCCAAATATGATATATACAAGGTAACTTCCCTTCTACGGTAGAGGACTCTGCTTGCACTCACATCATAAAGGGGGCAATGCTCTTCAATTTGAGATTTAATTCGTTAAAATATGTGCAGAAGTTTCGGAGATATAGCCTTTAGTATATAGTAGTTAGGTGCAATGCCCAACAATATAATATATATAAAAATGACATATATTATATTGTTGAGATGTTACCTAACAACATATTTATACCAAATAGTACAGTTTTGAAGAAAATTGAAGAAAATAATGTTTGAAGACATACTTTTTCGACTTAAGATGAGTGTCACGTGGTCTCATCAATCCTGCAAGGGTTAAATTGCTTCAAGTATAACAACAGGTACTAACTTAATTTTTTACATTTTTTGTTGTAACCTATAGATTTTCTTTCCCCTTCATCATGTGTGCAACACTTAGGTAGTATATTTGGTAGTTGTGTAGAAAAAATATACAGGGTGATGCAAAACTTCAACCCTTAATAGTATAAAATTATTGTTTTTTCATCATGATATAAAGAAAATGCACCATATACCGAGTGCGCTGTATGTAGTTCTGAATGGTACATGTTCTTACCCCTCGGTTCTCATTCGTCAGCCATATTTTTATGAGGCAATGAGACATATTATGGTATAAAATCTGTTATATTCTGCAAAAAACCGTTAGAAAGTACCAAATATGATATATACAAGGTAACTTCCCTTCTACGGTACAGGACTCTGCTTGCACTCACATCATAAAGGGGCAATGCTCTCCAATTTGAGCTTTATTTCGTTAAAATATGTGCAGAAGTTTCGGAGATATAGCCTTTAGTATATAGTTGTTAGGTGCAATGCACAACAATATAATATATATAAAAATGACATATGTTATATTGTTGAGATGTTACCTAACAACATATTTATACCAAATAGTACAGTTTTGAAGAAAATTGAAGAAAATAGTGTTTGAAGACATACTTTTTCGACTTAATATGAGTGTCACGTGGTCTCATCAATCCTGCAAGGGTTAAATTGCTTCAAGTATAACAACAGGTATTAACTTCATTTTTTACATTTTTTGTTGTAATCTATAGATTTTCTTTCCCCTTTATCATGTGTGCAACACTTAGGTAGTATATTTCTTAGTTGTGTAGAAAAAATATACAGGGTGATGCAAAATTTCAACCCTTAATACTATAAAATTATTGTTTTTTCATCAAGAAATAAAGAAAATGCACCATATACCGAGTGCGCTGTATGTAGTTCTGAATGGTACATGTTCTTACCCCTCGGTTGTCATTCGTCAGCCATATTGTTATGAGGCAATGAGACATATTATGGGATAAAATCTGTTATATTCTGAAAAAAAAAAGTTAGAAAGCCCCAAATATGATATATACAAGGTAACTTCCCTTCTACGGTAGAGGACTCTGCTTGCACTCACATCATAAAGGGGGCAATGCTCTTCAATTTGAGATTTAATTCGTTAAAATATGTGCAGAAGTTTCGGAGATATAGCCTTTAGTATATAGTAGTTAGGTGCAATGCCCAACAATATAATATATATAAAAATGACATATATTATATTGTTGAGATGTTACCTAACAACATATTTATACCAAATAGTACAGTTTTGAAGAAAATTGAAGAAAATAATGTTTGAAGACATACTTTTTCGACTTAAGATGAGTGTCACGTGGTCTCATCAATCCTGCAAGGGTTAAATTACTTCAAGTATAACAACAGGTACTAACTTCATTTTTTACATTTTTTGTTGTAATCTATAGATTTTCTTTCCCCTTTATCATGTGTGCAACACTTAGGTAGTATATTTGGTAGTTGTGTAGAAAAAATATACAGGGTGATCCAAAACTTCAACCCTTAATAGTATAAAATTATTGTTTTTTCATCAAGAAATAAAGAAAATGCACCATATACCGAGTGCGCTGTATGTAGTTCTGAATGGTACATGTTCTTACCCCTCGGTTCTCATTCGTCAGCCATATTGTTATGAGGCAATGAGACATATTATGGTATAAAATCTGTTATATTCTGCAAAAAACAGTTAGAAAGTACCAAATATGATATATACAAGGTAACTTCCCTTCTACGGTAGAGGACTCTGCTTGCACTCACATCATAAAGGGGGCAATGCTCTTCAATTTGAGCTTTATTTCGTTAAAATATGTGCAGAAGTTTCGGAGATATAGCCTTTAGTATATAGTTGTTAGGTGCAATGCACAACAATCTATATTATAAAAGAGAATGTACAAATCCTTTGTTCCCTCATCACGCTAATACGGCTGAACCAATTTCTTTTATTTTTGGGGGGTTATTAGGATTTGGACCCTAGATGGTTTTTATCATATCACTTTAATTTTAAAATTACCAGTGTCATGAGATAATTGACCATTCAAGTGTCCATAACGTACAAATCCTTTGTTAGTTCATCATAGGTATAAAAATAAACGTATTTATATGCAACCCGCATGACCGTGTCACTCGGCGGGTTAACATAAATGACAGGCGCTATAATGTTAACATTTACTGCAATTTGAAAGCGAAAAAGTAAAAATTATCTAAGTAACAAAGTTTATTGCGTTCCGGGGTGACCGCAGCGAAGCGGGGTGAACGCTGCTAGTATAATATATATAAAAATGACATATGTTATATTGTTGAGGTGTTACCTAACAACATATTTATACCAAATAGTACAGTTTTGAAGAAAATTGAAGAAAATAGTGTTTGAAGACATACTTTTTCGACTTAAGATGAGTGTCACGTGGTCTCATCAATCCTGCAAGGGCTTCAAGTATAACAACAGGTACTAACTTCATTTTTTACATTTTTTGTTGTAATCTATAGATTTTCTTTCCCCTTCGTCATGTGTGCAACACTTAGGTAGTATATTTGGTAGTTGTGTTGAAAAAATATACAGGGTGATCCAAAACTTCAACCCTTAATAGTATAAAATTATTGTTTTTTCATCAAGAAATATAGAAAATGCACCATATACCGAGTGCGCTGTATGTAGTTCTGAATGGTACATGTTCTTACCCCTCGGTTCTCATTCGTCAGCCATATTGTTATGAGGCAATGAGACATATTATGGTATAAAATCTGTTATATTCTGCAAAAAACAGTTAGAAAGTACCAAATATGATATATACAAGGTAACTTCCCTTCTACGGTAGAGGACTCTGCTTGCACTCACATCATAAAGGGGGCAATGCTCTTCAATTTGAGCTTTATTTCGTTAAAATATGTGCAGAAGTTTCGGAGATATAGCCTTTAGTATATAGTTGTTAGGTGCAATGCACAACAATATAATATATATAAAAATGACATATGTTATATTGTTGAGATGTTACCTAACAACATATTTATACCAAATAGTACAGTTTTGAAGAAAATTGAAGAAAATAGTGTTTGAAGACATACTTTTTCGACTTAATATGAGTGTCACGTGGTCTCATCAATCCTGCAAGGGTTAAATTGCTTCAAGTATAACAACAGGTATTAACTTCATTTTTTACATTTTTTGTTGTAATCTATAGATTTTCTTTCCCCTTTATCATGTGTGCAACACTTAGGTAGTATATTTCTTAGTTGTGTAGAAAAAATATACAGGGTGATGCAAAATTTCAACCCTTAATACTATAAAATTATTGTTTTTTCATCAAGAAATAAAGAAAATGCACCATATACCGAGTGCGCTGTATGTAGTTCTGAATGGTACATGTTCTTACCCCTCGGTTGTCATTCGTCAGCCATATTGTTATGAGGCAATGAGACATATTATGGGATAAAATCTGTTATATTCTGAAAAAAAAAGTTAGAAAGCCCCAAATATGATATATACAAGGTAACTTCCCTTCTACGGTAGAGGACTCTGCTTGCACTCACATCATAAAGGGGGCAATGCTCTTCAATTTGAGATTTAATTCGTTAAAATATGTGCAGAAGTTTCGGAGATATAGCCTTTAGTATATAGTTGTTAGGTGCAATGCACAACAATATAATATATATAAAAATGACATATGTTATATTGTTGAGATGTTACCTAACAACATATTTATACCAAATAGTACAGTTTTGAAGAAAATTAAAGAAAATAGTGTTTGAAGACATACTTTTTCGACTTAAGATGAGTGTCAGGTGGTCTCATCAATCCTGCAAGGGCTTCAAGTATAACAACAGGTACTAACTTCATTTTTTATATTTTTTGTTGTAATCTATAGATTTTCTTTCCCCTTCGTCATGTGTGCAACACTTAGGTAGTATATTTGGTAGTTGTGTTGAAAAAATATACAGGGTGATCCAAAACTTCAACCCTTAATAGTATAAAATTATTGTTTTTTCATCAAGAAATAAAGAAAATGCACCATATACCGAGTGCGCTGTATGTAGTTCTGAATGGTACATGTTCTTACCCCTCGGTTCTCATTCGTCAGCCATATTGTTATGAGGCAATGAGACATATTATGGTATAAAATCTGTTATATTCTGCAAAAAACAGTTAGAAAGTACCAAATATGATATATACAAGGTAACTTCCCTTCTACGGTAGAGGACTCTGCTTGCACTCACATCATAAAGGGGGCAATGCTCTTCAATCTGAGCTTTAACTCGTTAAAATATGTGCAGAAGTTTCGGAGATATAGCCTTTTGTATATAGTTGTTAGGTGCAATGCACAACAATATAATATATATAAAAATGACATATGTTATATTGTTGAGATGTTACCTAACAACATATTTATACCAAATAGTACAGTTTTGAAGAAAATTGAAGAAAATAGTGTTTGAAGACATACTTTTTCGACTTAATATGAGTGTCACGTGGTCTCATCAATCCTGCAAGGGTTAAATTACTTCAAGTATAACAACAGGTACTAACTTCATTTTTTACATTTTTTGTTGTAATCTATAGATTTTCTTTCCCCTTTATCATGTGTGCAACACTTAGGTAGTATATTTGGTAGTTGTGTAGAAAAAATATACAGGGTGATCCAAAACTTCAACCCTTAATAGTATAAAATTATTGTTTTTTCATCAAGAAATAAAGAAAATGCACCATATGCCGAGTGCGCTGTATGTAGTTCTGAATGGTACATGTTCTTACCCCTCGGTTCTCATTCGTCAGCCATATTGTTATGAGGCAATGAGACATATTATGGCATAAAATCTGTTATATTCTGCAAAAAACAGTTAGAAAGTACCAAATATGATATATACAAGGTAACTTCCCTTCTACGGTAGAGGACTCTGCTTGCACTCACATCATAAAGGGGGCAATGCTCTTCAATTTGAGCTTTAATTCGTTAAAATATGTGCAGAAGTTTCGGAGATATAGCCTTTAGTATATAGTAGTTAGGTGCAATGCCCAATAATATAATATATATAAAAATGACATATGTTATATTGTTGAGATGTTACCTAACAACATATTTATACCAAATAGTACAGTTTTGAAGAAAATTGAAGAAAATAGTGTTTGAAGACATACTTTTTCGACTTAAGATGAGTGTCACGTGGTCTCATCAATCCTGCAAGGGTTAAATTGCTTCAAGTATAACAACAGGTACTAACTTCATTTTTTACATTTTTTGTTGTAATCTATAGATTTTCTTTCCCCTTTATCATGTGTGCAACACTTAGGTAGTATATTTGGTAGTTGTGTAAAAAAAATATACAGGGTGATCCAAAACTTCAACCCTTAATAGTATAAAATTATTGTTTTTTCATCAAGAAATAAAGAAAATGCACCATATACCGAGTGCGCTGTATGTAGTTCTGAATGGTACATGTTCTTACCCCTCGGTTCTCATTCGTCAGCCATATTGTTATGAGGCAATGAGACATATTATGGTATAAAATCTGTTATATTCTGAAAAAAAAAACAGTTAGAAAGCCCCAAATATGATATATACAAGGTAACTTCCCTTCTACGGTAGAGGACTCTGCTTGCACTCACATCATAAAGGGGGCAATGCTCTTCAATTTGAGCTTTATTTCGTTAAAATATGTGCAGAAGTTTCGGAGATATAGCCTTTAGTATATAGTTGTTAGGTGCAATGCACAACAATCTATATTATAAAAGAGAACCTACAAATCCTTTGTTCCCTCATCACGCTAATACGGCTGAACCAATTTCTTTTATTTTTGGGGGGTTATTAGGATTTGGACCCTAGATGGTTTTTATCATATCACTTTAATTTTAAAATTACCAGTGTCATGAGATAATTGACCATTCAAGTGTCCATAACGTACAAATCCTTTGTTAGTTCATCATAGGTATAAAAATAAACGTATTTATATGCAACCCGCATGACCGTGTCACTCGGCGGGTTAACATAAATGACAGGCGCTATAATGTTAACATTTACTGCAATTTGAAAGCGAAAAAGTAAAAATTATCTAAGTAACAAAGTTTATTGCGTTCCGGGGTGACCGCAGCGAAGCGGGGTGAACGCTGCTAGTATAATATATATAAAAATGACATATGTTATATTGTTGAGGTGTTACCTAACAACATATTTATACCAAATAGTACAGTTTTGAAGAAAATTGAAGAAAATAGTGTTTGAAGACATACTTTTTCGACTTAAGATGAGTGTCACGTGGTCTCATCAATCCTGCAATGGTTAAATTGCTTCAAGTATAACAACAGGTACTAACTTCATTTTTTACATTTTTTGTTGTAATCTATAGATTTTCTTTCCCCTTCGTCATGTGTGCAACACTTAGGTAGTATATTTGGTAGTTGTGTTGAAAAAATATACAGGGTGATCCAAAACTTCAACCCTTAATAGTATAAAATTAATGTTTTTTCATCAAGAAATATAGAAAATGCACCATATACCGAGTGCGCTGTATGTAGTTCTGAATGGTACATGTTCTTACCCCTCGGTTCTCATTCGTCAGCCATATTGTTATGAGGCAATGAGACATATTATGGTATAAAATCTGTTATATTCTGCAAAAAACAGTTAGAAAGTACCAAATATGATATATTCAAGGTAACTTCCCTTCTACGGTAGAGGACTCTGCTTGCACTCACATCATAAAGGGGGCAATGCTCTTCAATTTGAGCTTTATTTCGTTAAAATATGTGCAGAAGTTTCGGAGATATAGCCTTTAGTATATAGTTGTTAGGTGCAATGCACAACAATATAATATATATAAAAATGACATATGTTATATTGTTGAGATGTTACCTAACAACATATTTATACCAAATAGTACAGTTTTGAAGAAAATTGAAGAAAATAGTGTTTGAAGACATACTTTTTCGACTTAAGATGAGTGTCACGTGGTCTCATCAATCCTGCAAGGGTTAAATTGCTTCAAGTATAACAACAGGTACTAACTTCATTTTTTACATTTTTTTTGTAATCTATAGATTTTCTATCCCCTTCGTCATGTGTGCAACACTTAGGTAGTATATTTGGTAGTTGTGTTGAAAAAATATACAGGGTGATGCAAAATTTCAACCCTTAATACTATAAAATTATTGTTTTTTCATCAAGAAATAAAGAAAATGCACCATATACCGAGTGCGCTGTATGTAGTTCTGAATGGTACATGTTCTTACCCCTCGGTTGTCATTCGTCAGCCATATTGTTATGAGGCAATGAGACATATTATGGGATAAAATCTCTTATATTCTGAAAAAAAAAACAGTTAGAAAGCCCCAAATATGATATATACAAGGTAACTTCCCTTCTACGGTAGAGGACTCTGCTTGCACTCACATCATAAAGGGAGCAATGCTCTCCAATTTGAGCTTTATTTCGTTAAAATATGTGCAGAAGTTTCGGAGATATAGCCTTTAGTATATAGTTGTTAGGTGCAATGCACAACAATATAATATATATAAAAATGACATATGTTATATTGTTGAGATGTTACCTAACAACATATTTATACCAAATAGTACAGTTTTGAAGAAAATTGAAGAAAATAGTGTTTGAAGACATACTTTTTCGACTTAATATGAGTGTCACGTGGTCTCATCAATCCTGCAAGGGTTAAATTGCTTCAAGTATAACAACAGGTATTAACTTCATTTTTTACATTTTTTGTTGTAATCTATAGATTTTCTTTCCCCTTTATCATGTGTGCAACACTTAGGTAGTATATTTCTTAGTTGTGTAGAAAAAATATACAGGGTGATGCAAAATTTCAACCCTTAATACTATAAAATTATTGTTTTTTCATCAAGAAATAAAGAAAATGCACCATATACCGAGTGCGCTGTATGTAGTTCTGAATGGTACATGTTCTTACCCCTCGGTTGTCATTCGTCAGCCATATTGTTATGAGGCAATGAGACATATTATGGGATAAAATCTGTTATATTCTGAAAAAAAAAAGTTAGAAAGCCCCAAATATGATATATACAAGGTAACTTCCCTTCTACGGTAGAGGACTCTGCTTGCACTCACATCATAAAGGGGGCAATGCTCTTCAATTTGAGATTTAATTCGTTAAAATATGTGCAGAAGTTTCGGAGATATAGCCTTTAGTATATAGTAGTTAGGTGCAATGCCCAACAATATAATATATATAAAAATGACATATATTATATTGTTGAGATGTTACCTAACAACATATTTATACCAAATAGTACAGTTTTGAAGAAAATTGAAGAAAATAATGTTTGAAGACATACTTTTTCGACTTAAGATGAGTGTCACGTGGTCTCATCAATCCTGCAAGGGTTAAATTGCTTCAAGTATAACAACAGGTACTAACTTAATTTTTTACATTTTTTGTTGTAACCTATAGATTTTCTTTCCCCTTCATCATCTGTGCAACACTTAGGTAGTATATTTGGTAGTTGTGTAGAAAAAATATACAGGGTGATGCAAAACTTCAACCCTTAATAGTATAAAATTATTGTTTTTTCATCATGATATAAAGAAAATGCACCATATACCGAGTGCGCTGTATGTAGTTCTGAATGGTACATGTTCTTACCCCTCGGTTCTCATTCGTCAGCCATATTTTTATGAGGCAATGAGACATATTATGGTATAAAATCTGTTATATTCTGCAAAAAACCGTTAGAAAGCCCCAAATATGATATATACAAGGTAACTTCCCTTCTACGGTAGAGGACTCTGCTTGCACTCACATCATAAAGGGGCAATGCTCTCCAATTTGAGCTTTATTTCGTTAAAATATGTGCAGAAGTTTCGGAGATATAGCCTTTAGTATATAGTTGTTAGGTGCAATGCACAACAATATAATATATATAAAAATGACATATATTATATTGTTGAGATGTTACCTAACAACATATTTATACCAAATAGTACAGTTTTGAAGAAAATTAAAGAAAATAGTGTTTGAAGACATACTTTTTCGACTTAAGATGAGTGTCAGGTGGTCTCATCAATCCTGCAAGGGCTTCAAGTATAACAACAGGTACTAACTTCATTTTTTACATTTTTTGTTGTAATCTATAGATTTTCTTTCCCCTTCGTCATGTGTGCAACACTTAGGTAGTATATTTGGTAGTTGTGTTGAAAAAATATACAGGGTGATCCAAAACTTCAACCCTTAATAGTATAAAATTATTGTTTTTTCATCAAGAAATAAAGAAAATGCACCATATACCGAGTGCGCTGTATGTAGTTCTGAATGGTACATGTTCTTACCCCTCGGTTCTCATTCGTCAGCCATATTGTTATGAGGCAATGAGACATATTATGGTATAAAATCTGTTATATTCTGCAAAAAACAGTTAGAAAGTACCAAATATGATATATACAAGGTAACTTCCCTTCTACGGTAGAGGACTCTGCTTGCACTCACATCATAAAGGGGGCAATGCTCTTCAATTTGAGCTTTAACTCGTTAAAATATGTGCAGAAGTTTCGGAGATATAGCCTTTAGTATATAGTTGTTAGGTGCAATGCACAACAATATAATATATATAAAAATGACATATGTTATATTGTTGAGATGTTACCTAACAACATATTTATACCAAATAGTACAGTTTTGAAGAAAATTGAAGAAAATAGTGTTTGAAGACATACTTTTTCGACTTAAGATGAGTGTCACGTGGTCTCATCAATCCTGCAAGGGTTAAATTACTTCAAGTATAACAACAGGTACTAACTTCATTTTTTACATTTTTTGTTGTAATCTATAGATTTTCTTTCCCCTTTATCATGTGTGCAACACTTAGGTAGTATATTTGGTAGTTGTGTAGAAAAAATATACAGGGTGATCCAAAACTTCAACCCTTAATAGTATAAAATTATTGTTTTTTCATCAAGAAATAAAGAAAATGCACCATATACCGAGTGCGCTGTATGTAGTTCTGAATGGTACATGCTCTTACCCCTCGGTTCTCATTCGTCAGCCATATTGTTATGAGGCAATGAGACATATTATGGTATAAAATCTGTTATATTCTGCAAAAAACAGTTAGAAAGTACCAAATATGATATATACAAGGTAACTTCCCTTCTACGGTGGAGGACTCTGCTTGCACTCACATCATAAAGGGGGCAATGCTCTTCAATTTGAGCTTTAATTCGTTAAAATATGTGCAGAAGTTTCGGAGATATAGCCTTTAGTATATAGTAGTTAGGTGCAATGCCCAATAATATAATATATATAAAAATGACATATGTTATATTGTTGAGATGTTACCTAACAACATATTTATACCAAATAGTACAGTTTTGAAGAAAATTGAAGAAAATAGTGTTTGAAGACATACTTTTTCGACTTAAGATGAGTGTCACGTGGTCTCATCAATCCTGCAAGGGTTAAATTGCTTCAAGTATAATACAGGTACTAACTTCATTTTTTACATTTTTTGTTGTAATCTATAGATTTTCTTTCCCCTTTATCATGTGTGCAACACTTAGGTAGTATATTTGGTAGTTGTGTAGAAAAAATATACAGGGTGATCCAAAACTTCAACCCTTAATAGTATAAAGTTATTGTTTTTTCATCAAGAAATAAAGAAAATGCACCATATACCGAGTGCGCTGTATGTAGTTCTGAATGGTACATGTTCTTACCCCTCGGTTCTCATTCGTCAGCCATATTGTTATGAGGCGATGAGACATATTATGGTATAAAATCTGTTATATTCTGAAAAAAAAACAGTTAGAAAGCCCCAAAATATGATATATACAAGGTAACTTCCCTTCTACGGTAGAGGACTCTGCTTGCACTCACATCATAAAGGGGGCAATGCTCTTCAATTTGAGCTTTATTTCGTTAAAATATGTGCAGAAGTTTCGGAGATATAGCCTTTAGTATATAGTTGTTAGGTGCAATGCACAACAATCTATATTATAAAAGAGAATGTACAAATCCTTTGTTCCCTCATCACGCTAATACGGCTGAACCAATTTCTTTTATTTTTGGGGGGTTATTAGGATTTGGACCCTAGATGGTTTTTATCATATCACTTTTTTTTTAAAATTACCAGTGTCATGAGATAATTGACCATTCAAGTGTCCATAACGTACAAATCCTTTGTTAGTTCATCATAGGTATAAAAATAAACGTATTTATATGCAACCCGCATGACCGTGTCACTCGGCGGGTTAACATAAATGACAGGCGCTATAATGTTAACATTTACTGCAATTTGAAAGCGAAAAAGTAAAAATTATCTAAGTAACAAAGTTTATTGCGTTCCGGGGTGACCGCAGCGAAGCGGGGTGAACGCTGCTAGTATAATATATATAAAAATGACATATGTTATATTGTTGAGGTGTTACCTAACAACATATTTATACCAAATAGTACAGTTTTGAAGAAAATTGAAGAAAATAGTGTTTGAAGACATACTTTTTCGACTTAAGATGAGTGTCACGTGGTCTCATCAATCCTGCAAGGGCTTCAAGTATAACAACAGGTACTAACTTCATTTTTTACATTTTTTGTTGTAATCTATAGATTTTCTTTCCCCTTCGTCATGTGTGCAACACTTAGGTAGTATGTTTGGTAGTTGTGTTGAAAAAATATACAGGGTGATCCAAAACTTCAACCCTTAATAGTATAAAATTATTGTTTTTTCATCAAGAAATATAGAAAATGCACCATATACCGAGTGCGCTGTATGTAGTTCTGAATGGTACATGTTCTTACCCCTCGGTTCTCATTCGTCAGCCATATTTTTATGAGGCAATGAGACATATTATGGTATAAAATCTGTTATATTCTGCAAAAAACAGTTAGAAAGTACCAAATATGATATATACAAGGTAACTTCCCTTCTACGGTAGAGGACTCTGCTTGCACTCACATCATAAAGGGGCAATGCTCTCCAATTTGAGCTTTATTTCGTTAAAATATGTGCAGAAGTTTCGGAGATATAGCCTTTAGTATATAGTTGTTAGGTGCAATGCACAACAATATAATATATATAAAAATGACATATGTTATATTGTTGAGATGTTACCTAACAACATATTTATACCAAATAGTACAGTTTTGAAGAAAATTAAAGAAAATAGTGTTTGAAGACATACTTTTTCGACTTAAGATGAGTGTCAGGTGGTCTCATCAATCCTGCAAGGGCTTCAAGTATAACAACAGGTACTAACTTCATTTTTTACATTTTTTGTTGTAATCTATAGATTTTCTTTCCCCTTCGTCATGTGTGCAACACTTAGGTAGTATATTTGGTAGTTGTGTTGAAAAAATATACAGGGTGATCCAAAACTTCAACCCTTAATAGTATAAAATTATTGTTTTTTCATCAAGAAATAAAGAAAATGCACCATATACCGAGTGCGCTGTATGTAGTTCTGAATGGTACATGTTCTTACCCCTCGGTTCTCATTCGTCAGCCATATTGTTATGAGGCAATGAGACATATTATGGTATAAAATCTGTTATATTCTGCAAAAAACAGTTAGAAAGTACCAAATATGATATATACAAGGTAACTTCCCTTCTACGGTAGAGGACTCTGCTTGCACTCACATCATAAAGGGGGCAATGCTCTTCAATTTGAGCTTTAACTCGTTAAAATATGTGCAGAAGTTTCGGAGATATAGCCTTTAGTATATAGTTGTTAGGTGCAATGCACAACAATATAATATATATAAAAATGACATATGTTATATTGTTGAGATGTTACCTAACAACATATTTATACCAAATAGTACAGTTTTGAAGAAAATTGAAGAAAATAGTGTTTGAAGACATACTTTTTCGACTTAATATGAGTGTCACGTGGTCTCATCAATCCTGCAAGGGTTAAATTACTTCAAGTATAACAACAGGTACTAACTTCATTTTTTACATTTTTTGTTGTAATCTATAGATTTTCTTTCCCCTTTATCATGTGTGCAACACTTAGGTAGTATATTTGGTAGTTGTGTAGAAAAAATATACAGGGTGATCCAAAACTTCAACCCTTAATAGTATAAAATTATTGTTTTTTCATCAAGAAATAAAGAAAATGCACCATATACCGAGTGCGCTGTATGTAGTTCTGAATGGTACATGTTCTTACCCCTCGGTTCTCATTCGTCAGCCATATTGTTATGAGGCAATGAGACATATTATGGTATAAAATCTGTTATATTCTGCAAAAAACAGTTAGAAAGGACCAAATATGATATATACAAGGTAACTTCCCTTCTACGGTAGAGGACTCTGCTTGCACTCACATCATAAAGGGGGCAATGCTCTTCAATTTGAGCTTTAATTCGTTAAAATATGTGCAGAAGTTTCGGAGATATAGCCTTTAGTATATAGTAGTTAGGTGCAATGCCCAATAATATAATATATATAAAAATGACATATGTTATATTGTTGAGATGTTACCTAACAACATATTTATACCAAATAGTACAGTTTTGAAGAAAATTGAAGAAAATAGTGTTTGAAGACATACTTTTTCGACTTAAGATGAGTGTCACGTGGTCTCATCAATCCTGCAAGGGTTAAATTGCTTCAAGTATAACAACAGGTACTAACTTCATTTTTTACATTTTTTGTTGTAATCTATAGATTTTCTTTCCCCTTTATCATGTGTGCAACACTTAGGTAGTATATTTGGTAGTTGTGTAGAAAAAATATACAGGGTGATCCAAAACTTCAACCCTTAATAGTATAAAGTTATTGTTTTTTCATCAAGAAATAAAGAAAATGCACCATATACCGAGTGCGCTGTATGTAGTTCTGAATGGTACATGTTCTTACCCCTCGGTTCTCATTCGTCAGCCATATTGTTATGAGGCAATGAGACATATTATGGTATAAAATCTGTTATATTCTGAAAAAAAAAACAGTTAGAAAGCCCCAAAATATGATATATACAAGGTAACTTCCCTTCTACGGTAGAGGACTCTGCTTGCACTCACATCATAAAGGGGGCAATGCTCTTCAATTTGAGCTTTATTTCGTTAAAATATGTGCAGAAGTTTCGGAGATATAGCCTTGAGTATATAGTTGTTAGGTGCAATGCACAACAATCTATATTATAAAAGAGAATGTACAAATCCTTTGTTCCCTCATCACGCTAATACGGCTGAACCAATTTCTTTTATTTTTGGGGGGTTATTAGGATTTGGACCCTAGATGGTTTTTATCATATCACTTTAATTTTAAAATTACCAGTGTCATGAGATAATTGACCATTCAAGTGTCCATAACGTACAAATCCTTTGTTAGTTCATCATAGGTATAAAAATAAACGTATTTATATGCAACCCGCATGACCGTGTCACTCGGCGGGTTAACATAAATGACAGGCGCTATAATGTTAACATTTACTGCAATTTGAAAGCGAAAAAGTAAAAATTATCTAAGTAACAAAGTTTATTGCGTTCCGGGGTGACCGCAGCGAAGCGGGGTGAACGCTGCTAGTATAATATATATAAAAATGACATATGTTATATTGTTGAGGTGTTACCTAACAACATATTTATACCAAATAGTACAGTTTTGAAGAAAATTGAAGAAAATAGTGTTTGAAGACATACTTTTTCGACTTAAGATGAGTGTCACGTGGTCTCATCAATCCTGCAAGGGCTTCAAGTATAACAACAGGTACTAACTTCATTTTTTACATTTTTTGTTGTAATCTATAGATTTTCTTTCCCCTTCGTCATGTGTGCAACACTTAGGTAGTATATTTGGTAGTTGTGTTGAAAAAATATACAGGGTGATCCAAAACTTCAACCCTTAATAGTATAAAATTATTGTTTTTTCATCAAGAAATATAGAAAATGCACCATATACCGAGTGCGCTGTATGTAGTTCTGAATGGTACATGTTCTTACCCCTCGGTTCTCATTCGTCAGCCATATTGTTATGAGGCAATGAGACATATTATGGTATAAAATCTGTTATATTCTGCAAAAAACAGTTAGAAAGTACCAAATATGATATATACAAGGTAACTTCCCTTCTACGGTAGAGGACTCTGCTTGCACTCACATCATAAAGGGGGCAATGCTCTTCAATTTGAGCTTTATTTCGTTAAAATATGTGCAGAAGTTTCGGAGATATAGCCTTTAGTATATAGTTGTTAGGTGCAATGCACAACAATATAATATATATAAAAATGACATATGTTATATTGTTGAGATGTTACCTAACAACATATTTATACCAAATAGTACAGTTTTGAAGAAAATTGAAGAAAATAGTGTTGGAAGACATACTTTTTCGACTTAATATGAGTGTCACGTGGTCTCATCAATCCTGCAAGGGTTAAATTGCTTCAAGTATAACAACAGGTATTAACTTCATTTTTTACATTTTTTGTTGTAATCTATAGATTTTCTTTCCCCTTTATCATGTGTGCAACACTTAGGTAGTATATTTCTTAGTTGTGTAGAAAAAATATACAGGGTGATGCAAAATTTCAACCCTTAATACTATAAAATTATTGTTTTTTCATCAAGAAATAAAGAAAATGCACCATATACCGAGTGCGCTGTATGTAGTTCTGAATGGTACATGTTCTTACCCCTCGGTTGTCATTCGTCAGCCATATTGTTATGAGGCAATGAGACATATTATGGGATAAAATCTGTTATATTCTGAAAAAAAAAAGTTAGAAAGCCCCAAATATGATATATACAAGGTAACTTCCCTTCTACGGTAGAGGACTCTGCTTGCACTCACATCATAAAGGGGGCAATGCTCTTCAATTTGAGATTTAATTCGTTAAAATATGTGCAGAAGTTTCGGAGATATAGCCTTTAGTATATAGTTGTTAGGTGCAATGCACAACAATATAATATATATAAAAATGACATATGTTATATTGTTGAGATGTTACCTAACAACATATTTATACCAAATAGTACAGTTTTGAAGAAAATTAAAGAAAATAGTGTTTGAAGACATACTTTTTCGACTTAAGATGAGTGTCAGGTGGTCTCATCAATCCTGCAAGGGCTTCAAGTATAACAACAGGTACTAACTTCATTTTTTATATTTTTTGTTGTAATCTATAGATTTTCTTTCCCCTTCGTCATGTGTGCAACACTTAGGTAGTATATTTGGTAGTTGTGTTGAAAAAATATACAGGGTGATCCAAAACTTCAACCCTTAATAGTATAAAATTATTGTTTTTTCATCAAGAAATAAAGAAAATGCACCATATACCGAGTGCGCTGTATGTAGTTCTGAATGGTACATGTTCTTACCCCTCGGTTCTCATTCGTCAGCCATATTGTTATGAGGCAATGAGACATATTATGGTATAAAATCTGTTATATTCTGCAAAAAACAGTTAGAAAGTACCAAATATGATATATACAAGGTAACTTCCCTTCTACGGTAGAGGACTCTGCTTGCACTCACATCATAAAGGGGGCAATGCTCTTCAATCTGAGCTTTAACTCGTTAAAATATGTGCAGAAGTTTCGGAGATATAGCCTTTTGTATATAGTTGTTAGGTGCAATGCACAACAATATAATATATATAAAAATGACATATGTTATATTGTTGAGATGTTACCTAACAACATATTTATACCAAATAGTACAGTTTTGAAGAAAATTGAAGAAAATAGTGTTTGAAGACATACTTTTTCGACTTAATATGAGTGTCACGTGGTCTCATCAATCCTGCAAGGGTTAAATTACTTCAAGTATAACAACAGGTACTAACTTCATTTTTTACATTTTTTGTTGTAATCTATAGATTTTCTTTCCCCTTTATCATGTGTGCAACACTTAGGTAGTATATTTGGTAGTTGTGTAGAAAAAATATACAGGGTGATCCAAAACTTCAACCCTTAATAGTATAAAATTATTGTTTTTTCATCAAGAAATAAAGAAAATGCACCATATGCCGAGTGCGCTGTATGTAGTTCTGAATGGTACATGTTCTTACCCCTCGGTTCTCATTCGTCAGCCATATTGTTATGAGGCAATGAGACATATTATGGCATAAAATCTGTTATATTCTGCAAAAAACAGTTAGAAAGTACCAAATATGATATATACAAGGTAACTTCCCTTCTACGGTAGAGGACTCTGCTTGCACTCACATCATAAAGGGGGCAATGCTCTTCAATTTGAGCTTTAATTCGTTAAAATATGTGCAGAAGTTTCGGAGATATAGCCTTTAGTATATAGTAGTTAGGTGCAATGCCCAATAATATAATATATATAAAAATGACATATGTTATATTGTTGAGATGTTACCTAACAACATATTTATACCAAATAGTACAGTTTTGAAGAAAATTGAAGAAAATAGTGTTTGAAGACATACTTTTTCGACTTAAGATGAGTGTCACGTGGTCTCATCAATCCTGCAAGGGTTAAATTGCTTCAAGTATAACAACAGGTACTAACTTCATTTTTTACATTTTTTGTTGTAATCTATAGATTTTCTTTCCCCTTTATCATGTGTGCAACACTTAGGTAGTATATTTGGTAGTTGTGTAAAAAAAATATACAGGGTGATCCAAAACTTCAACCCTTAATAGTATAAAATTATTGTTTTTTCATCAAGAAATAAAGAAAATGCACCATATACCGAGTGCGCTGTATGTAGTTCTGAATGGTACATGTTCTTACCCCTCGGTTCTCATTCGTCAGCCATATTGTTATGAGGCAATGAGACATATTATGGTATAAAATCTGTTATATTCTGAAAAAAAAAACAGTTAGAAAGCCCCAAATATGATATATACAAGGTAACTTCCCTTCTACGGTAGAGGACTCTGCTTGCACTCACATCATAAAGGGGGCAATGCTCTTCAATTTGAGCTTTATTTCGTTAAAATATGTGCAGAAGTTTCGGAGATATAGCCTTTAGTATATAGTTGTTAGGTGCAATGCACAACAATCTATATTATAAAAGAGAACGTACAAATCCTTTGTTCCCTCATCACGCTAATACGGCTGAACCAATTTCTTTTATTTTTGGGGGGTTATTAGGATTTGGACCCTAGATGGTTTTTATCATATCACTTTAATTTTAAAATTACCAGTGTCATGAGATAATTGACCATTCAAGTGTCCATAACGTACAAATCCTTTGTTAGTTCATCATAGGTATAAAAATAAACGTATTTATATGCAACCCGCATGACCGTGTCACTCGGCGGGTTAACATAAATGACAGGCGCTATAATGTTAACATTTACTGCAATTTGAAAGCGAAAAAGTAAAAATTATCTAAGTAACAAAGTTTATTGCGTTCCGGGGTGACCGCAGCGAAGCGGGGTGAACGCTGCTAGTATAATATATATAAAAATGACATATGTTATATTGTTGAGGTGTTACCTAACAACATATTTATACCAAATAGTACAGTTTTGAAGAAAATTGAAGAAAATAGTGTTTGAAGACATACTTTTTCGACTTAAGATGAGTGTCACGTGGTCTCATCAATCCTGCAAGGGTTAAATTGCTTCAAGTATAACAACAGGTACTAACTTCATTTTTTACATTTTTTGTTGTAATCTATAGATTTTCTTTCCCCTTCGTCATGTGTGCAACACTTAGGTAGTATATTTGGTAGTTGTGTTGAAAAAATATACAGGGTGATCCAAAACTTCAACCCTTAATAGTATAAAATTAATGTTTTTTCATCAAGAAATATAGAAAATGCACCATATACCGAGTGCGCTGTATGTAGTTCTGAATGGTACATGTTCTTACCCCTCGGTTCTCATTCGTCAGCCATATTGTTATGAGGCAATGAGACATATTATGGTATAAAATCTGTTATATTCTGCAAAAAACAGTTAGAAAGTACCAAATATGATATATTCAAGGTAACTTCCCTTCTACGGTAGAGGACTCTGCTTGCACTCACATCATAAAGGGGGCAATGCTCTTCAATTTGAGCTTTATTTCGTTAAAATATGTGCAGAAGTTTCGGAGATATAGCCTTTAGTATATAGTTGTTAGGTGCAATGCACAACAATATAATATATATAAAAATGACATATGTTATATTGTTGAGATGTTACCTAACAACATATTTATACCAAATAGTACAGTTTTGAAGAAAATTGAAGAAAATAGTGTTTGAAGACATACTTTTTCGACTTAAGATGAGTGTCACGTGGTCTCATCAATCCTGCAAGGGTTAAATTGCTTCAAGTATAACAACAGGTACTAACTTCATTTTTTACATTTTTTTTGTAATCTATAGATTTTCTATCCCCTTCGTCATGTGTGCAACACTTAGGTAGTATATTTGGTAGTTGTGTTGAAAAAATATACAGGGTGATGCAAAATTTCAACCCTTAATACTATAAAATTATTGTTTTTTCATCAAGAAATAAAGAAAATGCACCATATACCGAGTGCGCTGTATGTAGTTCTGAATGGTACATGTTCTTACCCCTCGGTTGTCATTCGTCAGCCATATTGTTATGAGGCAATGAGACATATTATGGGATAAAATCTCTTATATTCTGAAAAAAAAAACAGTTAGAAAGCCCCAAATATGATATATACAAGGTAACTTCCCTTCTACGGTAGAGGACTCTGCTTGCACTCACATCATAAAGGGAGCAATGCTCTCCAATTTGAGCTTTATTTCGTTAAAATATGTGCAGAAGTTTCGGAGATATAGCCTTTAGTATATAGTTGTTAGGTGCAATGCACAACAATATAATATATATAAAAATGACATATGTTATATTGTTGAGATGTTACCTAACAACATATTTATACCAAATAGTACAGTTTTGAAGAAAATTGAAGAAAATAGTGTTTGAAGACATACTTTTTCGACTTAATATGAGTGTCACGTGGTCTCATCAATCCTGCAAGGGTTAAATTACTTCAAGTATAACAACAGGTACTAACTTCATTTTTTACATTTTTTGTTGTAATCTATAGATTTTCTTTCCCCTTTATCATGTGTGCAACACTTAGGTAGTATATTTGGTAGTTGTGTAGAAAAAATATACAGGGTGATCCAAAACTTCAACCCTTAATAGTATAAAATTATTGTTTTTTCATCAAGAAATAAAGAAAATGCACCATATACCGAGTGCGCTGTATGTAGTTCTGAATGGTACATGTTCTTACCCCTCGGTTCTCATTCGTCAGCCATATTGTTATGAGGCAATGAGACATATTATGGTATAAAATCTGTTATATTCTGCAAAAAACAGTTAGAAAGTACCAAATATGATATATACAAGGTAACTTCCCTTCTACGGTAGAGGACTCTGCTTGCACTCACATCATAAAGGGGGCAATGCTCTTCAATTTGAGCTTTAATTCGTTAAAATATGTGCAGAAGTTTCGGAGATATAGCCTTTAGTATATAGTAGTTAGGTGCAATGCCCAATAATATAATATATATAAAAATGACATATGTTATATTGTTGAGATGTTACCTAACAACATATTTATACCAAATAGTACAGTTTTGAAGAAAATTGAAGAAAATAGTGTTTGAAGACATACTTTTTCGACTTAAGATGAGTGTCACGTGGTCTCATCAATCCTGCAAGGGTTAAATTGCTTCAAGTATAACAACAGGTACTAACTTCATTTTTTACATTTTTTGTTGTAATCTATAGATTTTCTTTCCCCTTTATCATGTGTGCAACACTTAGGTAGTATATTTGGTAGTTGTGTAGAAAAAATATACAGGGTGATCCAAAACTTCAACCCTTAATAGTATAAAGTTATTGTTTTTTCATCAAGAAATAAAGAAAATGCACCATATACCGAGTGCGCTGTATGTAGTTCTGAATGGTACATGTTCTTACCCCTCGGTTCTCATTCGTCAGCCATATTGTTATGAGGCAATGAGACATATTATGGTATAAAATCTGTTATATTCTGAAAAAAAAAACAGTTAGAAAGCCCCAAAATATGATATATACAAGGTAACTTCCCTTCTACGGTAGAGGACTCTGCTTGCACTCACATCATAAAGGGGGCAATGCTCTTCAATTTGAGCTTTATTTCGTTAAAATATGTGCAGAAGTTTCGGAGATATAGCCTTTAGTATATAGTTGTTAGGTGCAATGCACAACAATCTATATTATAAAAGAGAATGTACAAATCCTTTGTTCCCTCATCACGCTAATACGGCTGAACCAATTTCTTTTATTTTTGGGGGGTTATTAGGATTTGGACCCTAGATGGTTTTTATCATATCACTTTAATTTTAAAATTACCAGTGTCATGAGATAATTGACCATTCAAGTGTCCATAACGTACAAATCCTTTGTTAGTTCATCATAGGTATAAAAATAAACGTATTTATATGCAACCCGCATGACCGTGTCACTCGGCGGGTTAACATAAATGACAGGCGCTATAATGTTAACATTTACTGCAATTTGAAAGCGAAAAAGTAAAAATTATCTAAGTAACAAAGTTTATTGCGTTCCGGGGTGACCGCAGCGAAGCGGGGTGAACGCTGCTAGTATAATATATATAAAAATGACATATGTTATATTGTTGAGGTGTTACCTAACAACATATTTATACCAAATAGTACAGTTTTGAAGAAAATTGAAGAAAATAGTGTTTGAAGACATACTTTTTCGACTTAAGATGAGTGTCACGTGGTCTCATCAATCCTGCAAGGGCTTCAAGTATAACAACAGGTACTAACTTCATTTTTTACATTTTTTGTTGTAATCTATAGATTTTCTTTCCCCTTCGTCATGTGTGCAACACTTAGGTAGTATATTTGGTAGTTGTGTTGAAAAAATATACAGGGTGATCCAAAACTTCAACCCTTAATAGTATAAAATTATTGTTTTTTCATCAAGAAATATAGAAAATGCACCATATACCGAGTGCGCTGTATGTAGTTCTGAATGGTACATGTTCTTACCCCTCGGTTCTCATTCGTCAGCCATATTGTTATGAGGCAATGAGACATATTATGGTATAAAATCTGTTATATTCTGCAAAAAACAGTTAGAAAGTACCAAATATGATATATACAAGGTAACTTCCCTTCTACGGTAGAGGACTCTGCTTGCACTCACATCATAAAGGGGGCAATGCTCTTCCATTTGAGCTTTATTTCGTTAAAATATGTGCAGAAGTTTCGGAGATATAGCCTTTAGTATATAGTTGTTAGGTGCAATGCACAACAATATAATATATATAAAAATGACATATGTTATATTGTTGAGATGTTACCTAACAACATATTTATACCAAATAGTACAGTTTTGAAGAAAATTGAAGAAAATAGTGTTTGAAGACATACTTTTTCGACTTAATATGAGTGTCACGTGGTCTCATCAATCCTGCAAGGGTTAAATTGCTTCAAGTATAACAACAGGTATTAACTTCATTTTTTACATTTTTTGTTGTAATCTATAGATTTTCTTTCCCCTTTATCATGTGTGCAACACTTAGGTAGTATATTTCTTAGTTGTGTAGAAAAAATATACAGGGTGATGCAAAATTTCAACCCTTAATACTATAAAATTATTGTTTTTTCATCAAGAAATAAAGAAAATGCACCATATACCGAGTGCGCTGTATGTAGTTCTGAATGGTACATGTTCTTACCCCTCGGTTGTCATTCGTCAGCCATATTGTTATGAGGCAATGAGACATATTATGGGATAAAATCTGTTATATTCTGAAAAAAAAAAAGTTAGAAAGCCCCAAATATGATATATACAAGGTAACTTCCCTTCTACGGTAGAGGACTCTGCTTGCACTCACATCATAAAGGGGGCAATGCTCTTCAATTTGAGATTTAATTCGTTAAAATATGTGCAGAAGTTTCGGAGATATAGCCTTTAGTATATAGTTGTTAGGTGCAATGCACAACAATATAATATATATAAAAATGACATATGTTATATTGTTGAGATGTTACCTAACAACATATTTATACCAAATAGTACAGTTTTGAAGAAAATTAAAGAAAATAGTGTTTGAAGACATACTTTTTCGACTTAAGATGAGTGTCAGGTGGTCTCATCAATCCTGCAAGGGCTTCAAGTATAACAACAGGTACTAACTTCATTTTTTATATTTTTTGTTGTAATCTATAGATTTTCTTTCCCCTTCGTCATGTGTGCAACACTTAGGTAGTATATTTGGTAGTTGTGTTGAAAAAATATACAGGGTGATCCAAAACTTCAACCCTTAATAGTATAAAATTATTGTTTTTTCATCAAGAAATAAAGAAAATGCACCATATACCGAGTGCGCTGTATGTAGTTCTGAATGGTACATGTTCTTACCCCTCGGTTCTCATTCGTCAGCCATATTGTTATGAGGCAATGAGACATATTATGGTATAAAATCTGTTATATTCTGCAAAAAACAGTTAGAAAGTACCAAATATGATATATACAAGGTAACTTCCCTTCTACGGTAGAGGACTCTGCTTGCACTCACATCATAAAGGGGGCAATGCTCTTCAATCTGAGCTTTAACTCGTTAAAATATGTGCAGAAGTTTCGGAGATATAGCCTTTTGTATATAGTTGTTAGGTGCAATGCACAACAATATAATATATATAAAAATGACATATGTTATATTGTTGAGATGTTACCTAACAACATATTTATACCAAATAGTACAGTTTTGAAGAAAATTGAAGAAAATAGTGTTTGAAGACATACTTTTTCGACTTAATATGAGTGTCACGTGGTCTCATCAATCCTGCAAGGGTTAAATTACTTCAAGTATAACAACAGGTACTAACTTCATTTTTTACATTTTTTGTTGTAATCTATAGATTTTCTTTCCCCTTTATCATGTGTGCAACACTTAGGTAGTATATTTGGTAGTTGTGTAGAAAAAATATACAGGGTGATCCAAAACTTCAACCTTTAATAGTATAAAATTATTGTTTTTTCATCAAGAAATAAAGAAATTGCACCATATGCCGAGTGCGCTGTATGTAGTTCTGAATGGTACATGTTCTTACCCCTCGGTTCTCATTCGTCAGCCATATTGTTATGAGGCAATGAGACATATTATGGCATAAAATCTGTTATATTCTGCAAAAAACAGTTAGAAAGTACCAAATATGATATATACAAGGTAACTTCCCTTCTACGGTAGAGGACTCTGCTTGCACTCACATCATAAAGGGGGCAATGCTCTTCAATTTGAGCTTTAATTCGTTAAAATATGTGCAGAAGTTTCGGAGATATAGCCTTTAGTATATAGTAGTTAGGTGCAATGCCCAATAATATAATATATATAAAAATGACATATGTTATATTGTTGAGATGTTACCTAACAACATATTTATACCAAATAGTACAGTTTTGAAGAAAATTGAAGAAAATAGTGTTTGAAGACATACTTTTTCGACTTAAGATGAGTGTCACGTGGTCTCATCAATCCTGCAAGGGTTAAATTGCTTCAAGTATAACAACAGGTACTAACTTCATTTTTTACATTTTTTGTTGTAATCTATAGATTTTCTTTCCCCTTTATCATGTGTGCAACACTTAGGTAGTATATTTGGTAGTTGTGTAAAAAAAATATACAGGGTGATCCAAAACTTCAACCCTTAATAGTATAAAATTATTGTTTTTTCATCAAGAAATAAAGAAAATGCACCATATACCGAGTGCGCTGTATGTAGTTCTGAATGGTACATGTTCTTACCCCTCGGTTCTCATTCGTCAGCCATATTGTTATGAGGCAATGAGACATATTATGGTATAAAATCTGTTATATTCTGAAAAAAAAAAACAGTTAGAAAGCCCCAAATATGATATATACAAGGTAACTTCCCTTCTACGGTAGAGGACTCTGCTTGCACTCACATCATAAAGGGGGCAATGCTCTTCAATTTGAGCTTTATTTCGTTAAAATATGTGCAGAAGTTTCGGAGATATAGCCTTTAGTATATAGTTGTTAGGTGCAATGCACAACAATCTATATTATAAAAGAGAACGTACAAATCCTTTGTTCCCTCATCACGCTAATACGGCTGAACCAATTTCTTTTATTTTTGGGGGGTTATTAGGATTTGGACCCTAGATGGTTTTTATCATATCACTTTAATTTTAAAATTACCAGTGTCATGAGATAATTGACCATTCAAGTGTCCATAACGTACAAATCCTTTGTTAGTTCATCATAGGTATAAAAATAAACGTATTTATATGCAACCCGCATGACCGTGTCACTCGGCGGGTTAACATAAATGACAGGCGCTATAATGTTAACATTTACTGCAATTTGAAAGCGAAAAAGTAAAAATTATCTAAGTAACAAAGTTTATTGCGTTCCGGGGTGACCGCAGCGAAGCGGGGTGAACGCTGCTAGTATAATATATATAAAAATGACATATGTTATATTGTTGAGGTGTTACCTAACAACATATTTATACCAAATAGTACAGTTTTGAAGAAAATTGAAGAAAATAGTGTTTGAAGACATACTTTTTCGACTTAAGATGAGTGTCACGTGGTCTCATCAATCCTGCAAGGGTTAAATTGCTTCAAGTATAACAACAGGTACTAACTTCATTTTTTACATTTTTTGTTGTAATCTATAGATTTTCTTTCCCCTTCGTCATGTGTGCAACACTTAGGTAGTATATTTGGTAGTTGTGTTGAAAAAATATACAGGGTGATCCAAAACTTCAACCCTTAATAGTATAAAATTAATGTTTTTTCATCAAGAAATATAGAAAATGCACCATATACCGAGTGCGCTGTATGTAGTTCTGAATGGTACATGTTCTTACCCCTCGGTTCTCATTCGTCAGCCATATTGTTATGAGGCAATGAGACATATTATGGTATAAAATCTGTTATATTCTGCAAAAAACAGTTAGAAAGTACCAAATATGATATATTCAAGGTAACTTCCCTTCTACGGTAGAGGACTCTGCTTGCACTCACATCATAAAGGGGGCAATGCTCTTCAATTTGAGCTTTATTTCGTTAAAATATGTGCAGAAGTTTCGGAGATATAGCCTTTAGTATATAGTTGTTAGGTGCAATGCACAACAATATAATATATATAAAAATGACATATGTTATATTGTTGAGATGTTACCTAACAACATATTTATACCAAATAGTACAGTTTTGAAGAAAATTGAAGAAAATAGTGTTTGAAGACATACTTTTTCGACTTAAGATGAGTGTCACGTGGTCTCATCAATCCTGCAAGGGTTAAATTGCTTCAAGTATAACAACAGGTACTAACTTCATTTTTTACATTTTTTTTGTAATCTATAGATTTTCTATCCCCTTCGTCATGTGTGCAACACTTAGGTAGTATATTTGGTAGTTGTGTTGAAAAAATATACAGGGTGATGCAAAATTTCAACCCTTAATACTATAAAATTATTGTTTTTTCATCAAGAAATAAAGAAAATGCACCATATACCGAGTGCGCTGTATGTAGTTCTGAATGGTACATGCTCTTACCCCTCGGTTGTCATTCGTCAGCCATATTGTTATGAGGCAATGAGACATATTATGGGATAAAATCTCTTATATTCTGAAAAAAAAAACAGTTAGAAAGCCCCAAATATGATATATACAAGGTAACTTCCCTTCTACGGTAGAGGACTCTGCTTGCACTCACATCATAAAGGGAGCAATGCTCTCCAATTTGAGCTTTATTTCGTTAAAATATGTGCAGAAGTTTCGGAGATATAGCCTTTAGTATATAGTTGTTAGGTGCAATGCACAACAATATAATATATATAAAAATGACATATGTTATATTGTTGAGATGTTACCTAACAACATATTTATACCAAATAGTACAGTTTTGAAGAAAATTGAAGAAAATAGTGTTTGAAGACATACTTTTTCGACTTAAGATGAGTGTCACGTGGTCTCATCAATCCTGCAAGGGTTAAGTTACTTCAAGTATAACAACAGGTACTAACTTCATTTTTTACATTTTTTGTTGTAATCTATAGATTTTCTTTCCCCTTTATCATGTGTGCAACACTTAGGTAGTATATTTGGTAGTTGTGTAGAAAAAATATACAGGGTGATGCAAAACTTCAACCCTTAATAGTATAAAATTATTGTTTTTTCATCAAGAAATAAAGAAAATGCACCATATACCGAGTGCGATGTATGTAGTTCTGAATGGTACATGTTCTTACCCCTCGGTTCTCATTCGTCAGCCATATTGTTATGAGGCAATGAGACATATTATGGTATAAAATCTGTTATATTCTGCAAAAAACAGTTAGAAAGTACCAAATATGATATATACAAGGTAACTTCCCTTCTACGGTAGAGGACTCTGCTTGCACTCACATCATAAAGGGGGCAATGCTCTTCAATTTGAGCTTTAATTCGTTAAAATATGTGCAGAAGTTTCGGAGATATAGCCTTTAGTATATAGTAGTTAGGTACAATGCCCAACAATATAATATATATAAAAATGACATATGTTATATTGTTGAGATGTTACCTAACAACATATTTATACCAAATAGTACAGTTTTGAAGAAAATTGAAGAAAATAGTGTTTGAAGACATACTTTTTCGACTTAAGATGAGTGTCACGTGGTCTCATCAATCCTGCAAGGGTTAAATTGCTTCAAGTATAACAACAGGTACTAACTTCATTTTTTACATTTTTTTTGTAATCTATAGATTTTCTATCCCCTTCGTCATGTGTGCAACACTTAGGTAGTATATTTGGTAGTTGTGTTGAAAAAATATACAGGGTGATGCAAAATTTCAACCCTTAATACTATAAAATTATTGTTTTTTCATCAAGAAATAAAGAAAATGCACCATATACCGAGTGCGCTGTATGTAGTTCTGAATGGTACATGTTCTTACCCCTCGGTTGTCATTCGTCAGCCATATTGTTATGAGGCAATGAGACATATTATGGGATAAAATCTCTTATATTCTGAAAAAAAAACAGTTAGAAAGTACCAAATATGATATATACAAGGTAACTTCCCTTCTACGGTAGAGGACTCTGCTTGCACTCACATCATAAAGGGAGCAATGCTCTCCAATTTGAGCTTTATTTCGTTAAAATATGTGCAGAAGTTTCGGAGATATAGCCTTTAGTATATAGTTGTTAGGTGCAATGCACAACAATATAATATATATAAAAATGACATATGTTATATTGTTGAGATGTTACCTAACAACATATTTATACCAAATAGTACAGTTTTGAAGAAAATTAAAGAAAATAGTGTTTGAAGACATACTTTTTCGACTTAAGATGAGTGTCAGGTGGTCTCATCAATCCTGCAAGGGCTTCAAGTATAACAACAGGTACTAACTTCATTTTTTTTATTTTCTGTTGTAATCTATAGATTTTCTTTCCCCTTCGTCATGTGTGCAACACTTAGGTAGTATATTTGGTAGTTGTGTTGAAAAAATATACAGGGTGATCCAAAACTTCAACCCTTAATAGTATAAAATTATTGTTTTTTCATCAAGAAATAAAGAAAATGCACCATATACCGAGTGCGCTGTATGTAGTTCTGAATGGTACATGTTCTTACCCCTCGGTTCTCATTCGTCAGCCATATTGTTATGAGGCAATGAGACATATTATGGTA
Source organism: Thermobia domestica (assembly GCF_964235325.1). Lineage (NCBI taxonomy): Eukaryota > Metazoa > Arthropoda > Insecta > Zygentoma > Lepismatidae > Thermobia > Thermobia domestica. The sequence continues at coordinate 114,527 of NW_027656196.1, forward strand.
TAAAATCTGTTATATTCTGAAAAAAAAAACAGTTAGAAAGCCCCAAATATGATATATACAAGGTAACTTCCCTTCTACGGTAGAGGACTCTGCTTGCACTCACATCATAAAGGGGGCAATGCTCTTCAATTTGAGCTTTATTTCGTTAAAATATGTGCAGAAGTTTCGGAGATATAGCCTTTAGTATATAGTAGTTAGGTGCAATGCCCAATAATATAATATATATAAAAATGACATATGTTATATTGTTGAGATGTTACCTAACAACATATTTATACCAAATAGTACAGTTTTGAAGAAAATTGAAGAAAATAGTGTTTGAAGACATACTTTTTCGACTTAAGATGAGTGTCACGTGGTCTCATCAATCCTGCAAGGGTTAAATTGCTTCAAGTATAACAACAGGTACTAACTTCATTTTTTACATTTTTTGTTGTAATCTATAGATTTTCTTTCCCCTTTATCATGTGTGCAACACTTAGGTAGTATATTTGGTAGTTGTGTAGAAAAAATATACAGGGTGATCCAAAACTTCAACCCTTAATAGTATAAAATTATTGTTTTTTCATCAAGAAATAAAGAAAATGCACCATATACCGAGTGCGCTGTATGTAGTTCTGAATGGTACATGTTCTTACCCCTCGGTTCTCATTCGTCAGCCATATTGTTATGAGGCAATGAGACATATTATGGTATAAAATCTTTTATATTCTGAAAAAAAAAAACAGTTAGAAAGCCCCAAATATGATATATACAAGGTAACTTCCCTTCTACGGTAGAGGACTCTGCTTGCACTCACATCATAAAGGGGGCAATGCTCTTCAATTTGAGCTTTATTTCGTTAAAATATGTGCAGAAGTTTCGGAGATATAGCCTTTAGTATATAGTTGTTAGGTGCAATGCACAACAATCTATATTATAAAAGAGAACGTACAAATCCTTTGTTCCCTCATCACGCTAATACGGCTGAACCAATTTCTTTTATTTTTGGGGGGTTATTAGGATTTGGACCCTAGATGGTTTTTATCATATCACTTTAATTTTAAAATTACCAGTGTCATGAGATAATTGACCATTCAAGTGTCCATAACGTACAAATCCTTTGTTAGTTCATCATAGGTATAAAAATAAACGTATTTATATGCAACCCGCATGACCGTGTCACTCGGCGGGTTAACATAAATGACAGGCGCTATAATGTTAACATTTACTGCAATTTGAAAGCGAAAAAGTAAAAATTATCTAAGTAACAAAGTTTATTGCGTTCCGGGGTGACCGCAGCGAAGCGGGGTGAACGCTGCTAGTATAATATATATAAAAATGACATATGTTATATTGTTGAGGTGTTACCTAACAACATATTTATACCAAATAGTACAGTTTTGAAGAAAATTGAAGAAAATAGTGTTTGAAGACATACTTTTTCGACTTAAGATGAGTGTCACGTGGTCTCATCAATCCTGCAAGGGCTTCAAGTATAACAACAGGTACTAACTTCATTTTTTACATTTTTTGTTGTAATCTATAGATTTTCTTTCCCCTTCGTCATGTGTGCAACACTTAGGTAGTATATTTGGTAGTTGTGTTGAAAAAATATACAGGGTGATCCAAAACTTCAACCCTTAATAGTATAAAATTAATGTTTTTTCATCAAGAAATATAGAAGATGCACCATATACCGAGTGCGCTGTATGTAGTTCTGAATGGTACATGTTCTTACCCCTCGGTTCTCATTCGTCAGCCATATTGTTATGAGGCAATGAGACATATTATGGTATAAAATCTGTTATATTCTGCAAAAAACAGTTAGAAAGTACCAAATATGATATATTCAAGGTAACTTCCCTTCTACGGTAGAGGACTCTGCTTGCACTCACATCATAAAGGGGGCAATGCTCTTCAATTTGAGCTTTATTTCGTTAAAATATGTGCAGAAGTTTCGGAGATATAGCCTTTAGTATATAGTTGTTAGGTGCAATGCACAACAATATAATATATATAAAAATGACATATGTTATATTGTTGAGATGTTACCTAACAACATATTTATACCAAATAGTACAGTTTTGAAGAAAATTGAAGAAAATAGTGTTTGAAGACATACTTTTTCGACTTAAGATGAGTGTCACGTGGTCTCATCAATCCTGCAAGGGTTAAATTGCTTCAAGTATAACAACAGGTACTAACTTCATTTTTTACATTTTTTGTTGTAATCTATAGATTTTCTTTCCCCTTCGTCATGTGTGCAACACTTAGGTAGTATATTTGGTAGTTGTGTTGAAAAAATATACAGGGTGATGCAAAATTTCAACCCTTAATACTATAACATTATTGTTTTTTCATCAAGAAATAAAGAAAATGCACCATATACCGAGTGCGCTGTATGTAGTTCTGAATGGTACATGTTCTTACCCCTCGGTTGTCATTCGTCAGCCATATTGTTATGAGGCAATGAGACATATTATGGGACAAAATCTGTTATATTCTGAAAAAAAAAACCAGTTAGAAAGCCCCAAATATGATAAAAAAAAGGTAACTTCCCTTCTACGGTAGAGGACTCTGCATGCACTCACATCATAAAGTGGGCAATGCTCTTCAATTTGAGCTTTAATTCGTTAAAATATGTGCAGAAGTTTCGGAGATATAGCCTTTAGTATATAGTAGTTAGGTGCAATGCCCAACAATATAATATATATAAAAATGACATATGTTATATTGTTGAGATGTTACCTAACAACATATTTATACCAAATAGTACAGTTTTGAAGAAAATTGAAGAAAATAGTGTTTGAAGACATACTTTTTCGACTTAAGATGAGTGTCACGTGGTCTCATCAATCCTGCAAGGGTTAAATTACTTCAAGTATAACAACAGGTACTAACTTCATTTTTTACATTTTTTGTTGTAATCTATAGATTTTCTTTCCCCTTTATCATGTGTGCAACACTTAGGTAGTATATTTGGTAGTTGTGTAGAAAAAATATACAGGGTGATGCAAAACTTCAACCCTTAATAGTATAAAATTATTGTTTTTTCATCAAGAAATAAAGAAAATGCACCATATACCGAGTGCGATGTATGTAGTTCTGAATGGTACATGTTCTTACCCCTCGGTTCTCATTCGTCACCCATATTGTTATGAGGCAATGAGACATATTATGGTATAAAATCTGTTATATTCTGCAAAAAACAGTTAGAAAGTACCAAATATGATATATACAAGGTAACTTCCCTTCTACGGTAGAGGACTCTGCTTGCACTCACATCATAAAGGGGGCAATGCTCTTCAATTTGAGCTTTAATTCGTTAAAATATGTGCAGAAGTTTCGGAGATATAGCCTTTAGTATATAGTAGTTAGGTACAATGCCCAACAATATAATATATATAAAAATGACATATGTTATATTGTTGAGATGTTACCTAACAACATATTTATACCAAATAGTACAGTTTTGAAGAAAATTGAAGAAAATAGTGTTTGAAGACATACTTTTTCGACTTAAGATGAGTGTCACGTGGTCTCATCAATCCTGCAAGGGTTAAATTGCTTCAAGTATAACAACAGGTACTAACTTCATTTTTTACATTTTTTTTGTAATCTATAGATTTTCTATCCCCTTCGTCATGTGTGCAACACTTAGGTAGTATATTTGGTAGTTGTGTTGAAAAAATATACAGGGTGATGCAAAATTTCAACCCTTAATACTATAACATTATTGTTTTTTCATCAAGAAATAAAGAAAATGCACCATATACCGAGTGCGCTGTATGTAGTTCTGAATGGTACATGTTCTTACCCCTCGGTTGTCATTCGTCAGCCATATTGTTATGAGGCAATGAGACATATTATGGGATAAAATCTCTTATATTCTGAAAAAAAAACAGTTAGAAAGTACCAAATATGATATATACAAGGTAACTTCCCTTCTACGGTAGAGGACTCTGCTTGCACTCACATCATAAAGGGAGCAATGCTCTCCAATTTGAGCTTTATTTCGTTAAAATATGTGCAGAAGTTTCGGAGATATAGCCTTTAGTATATAGTTGTTAGGTGCAATGCACAACAATATAATATATATAAAAATGACATATGTTATATTGTTGAGATGTTACCTAACAACATATTTATACCAAATAGTACAGTTTTGAAGAAAATTAAAGAAAATAGTGTTTGAAGACATACTTTTTCGACTTAAGATGAGTGTCAGGTGGTCTCATCAATCCTGCAAGGGCTTCAAGTATAACAACAGGTACTAACTTCATTTTTTTTATTTTCTGTTGTAATCTATAGATTTTCTTTCCCCTTCGTCATGTGTGCAACACTTAGGTAGTATATTTGGTAGTTGTGTTGAAAAAATATACAGGGTGATCCAAAACTTCAACCCTTAATAGTATAAAATTATTGTTTTTTCATCAAGAAATAAAGAAAATGCACCATATACCGAGTGCGCTGTATGTAGTTCTGAATGGTACATGTTCTTACCCCTCGGTTCTCATTCGTCAGCCATATTGTTATGAGGCAATGAGACATATTATGGTATAAAATCTGTTATATTCTGAAAAAAAAAACAGTTAGAAAGCCCCAAATATGATATATACAAGGTAACTTCCCTTCTACGGTAGAGGACTCTGCTTGCACTCACATCATAAAGGGGGCAATGCTCTTCAATTTGAGCTTTATTTCGTTAAAATATGTGCAGAAGTTTCGGAGATATAGCCTTTAGTATATAGTAGTTAGGTGCAATGCCCAATAATATAATATATATAAAAATGACATATGTTATATTGTTGAGATGTTACCTAACAACATATTTATACCAAATAGTACAGTTTTGAAGAAAATTGAAGAAAATAGTGTTTGAAGACATACTTTTTCGACTTAAGATGAGTGTCACGTGGTCTCATCAATCCTGCAAGGGTTAAATTGCTTCAAGTATAACAACAGGTACTAACTTCATTTTTTACATTTTTTGTTGTAATCTATAGATTTTCTTTCCCCTTTATCATGTGTGCAACACTTAGGTAGTATATTTGGTAGTTGTGTAGAAAAAATATACAGGGTGATGCAAAACTTCAACCCTTAATAGTATAAAATTATTGTTTTTTCATCAAGAAATAAAGAAAATGCACCATATACCGAGTGCGATGTATGTAGTTCTGAATGGTACATGTTCTTACCCCTCGGTTCTCATTCGTCACCCATATTGTTATGAGGCAATGAGACATATTATGGTATAAAATCTGTTATATTCTGCAAAAAACAGTTAGAAAGTACCAAATATGATATATACAAGGTAACTTCCCTTCTACGGTAGAGGACTCTGCTTGCACTCACATCATAAAGGGGGCAATGCTCTTCAATTTGAGCTTTAATTCGTTAAAATATGTGCAGAAGTTTCGGAGATATAGCCTTTAGTATATAGTAGTTAGGTACAATGCCCAACAATATAATATATATAAAAATGACATATGTTATATTGTTGAGATGTTACCTAACAACATATTTATACCAAATAGTACAGTTTTGAAGAAAATTGAAGAAAATAGTGTTTGAAGACATACTTTTTCGACTTAAGATGAGTGTCACGTGGTCTCATCAATCCTGCAAGGGTTAAATTGCTTCAAGTATAACAACAGGTACTAACTTCATTTTTTACATTTTTTTTGTAATCTATAGATTTTCTATCCCCTTCGTCATGTGTGCAACACTTAGGTAGTATATTTGGTAGTTGTGTTGAAAAAATATACAGGGTGATGCAAAATTTCAACCCTTAATACTATAAAATTATTGTTTTTTCATCAAGAAATAAAGAAAATGCACCATATACCGAGTGCGCTGTATGTAGTTCTGAATGGTACATGTTCTTACCCCTCGGTTGTCATTCGTCAGCCATATTGTTATGAGGCAATGAGACATATTGTGGGATAAAATCTCTTATATTCTGAAAAAAAAAAACAGTTAGAAAGTACCAAATATGATATATACAAGGTAACTTCCCTTCTACGGTAGAGGACTCTGCTTGCACTCACATCATAAAGGGAGCAATGCTCTCCAATTTGAGCTTTATTTCGTTAAAATATGTGCAGAAGTTTCGGAGATATAGCCTTTAGTATATAGTTGTTAGGTGCAATGCACAACAATATAATATATATAAAAATGACATATGTTATATTGTTGAGATGTTACCTAACAACATATTTATACCAAATAGTACAGTTTTGAAGAAAATTGAAGAAAATAGTGTTTGAAGACATACTTTTTCGACTTAAGATGAGTGTCACGTGGTCTCATCAATCCTGCAAGGGTTAAATTGCTTCAAGTATAACAACAGGTACTAACTTCATTTTTTACATTTTTTGTTGTAATCTATAGATTTTCTTTCCCCTTTATCATGTGTGCAACACTTAGGTAGTATATTTGGTAGTTGTGTAGAAAAAATATACAGGGTGATCCAAAACTTCAACCCTTAATAGTATAAAATTATTGTTTTTTCATCAAGAAATAAAGAAAATGCACCATATACCGAGTGCGCTGTATGTAGTTCTGAATGGTACATGTTCTTACCCCTCGGTTCTCATTCGTCAGCCATATTGTTATGAGGCAATGAGACATATTATGGTATAAAATCTGTTATATTCTGAAAAAAAAAACAGTTAGAAAGCCCCAAATATGATATATACAAGGTAACTTCCCTTCTACGGTAGAGGACTCTGCTTGCACTCACATCATAAAGGGGGCAATGCTCTTCAATTTGAGCTTTATTTCGTTAAAATATGTGCAGAAGTTTCGGAGATATAGCCTTTAGTATATAGTTGTTAGGTGCAATGCACAACAATCTATATTATAAAAGAGAACGTACAAATCCTTTGTTCCCTCATCACGCTAATACGGCTGAACCAATTTCTTTTATTTTTGGGGGGTTATTAGGATTTGGACCCTAGATGGTTTTTATCATATCACTTTAATTTTAAAATTACCAGTGTCATGAGATAATTGACCATTCAAGTGTCCATAACGTACAAATCCTTTGTTAGTTCATAATAGGTATAAAAATAAACGTATTTATATGCAACCCGCATGACCGTGTCACTCGGCGGGTTAACATAAATGACAGGCGCTATAATGTTAACATTTACTGCAATTTGAAAGCGAAAAAGTAAAAATTATCTAAGTAACAAAGTTTATTGCGTTCCGGGGTGACCGCAGCGAAGCGGGGTGAACGCTGCTAGTATAATATATATAAAAATGACATATGTTATATTGTTGAGGTGTTACCTAACAACATATTTATACCAAATAGTACAGTTTTGAAGAAAATTGAAGAAAATAGTGTTTGAAGACATACTTTTTCGACTTAAGATGAGTGTCACGTGGTCTCATCAATCCTGCAAGGGCTTCAAGTATAACAACAGGTACTAACTTCATTTTTTACATTTTTTGTTGTAATCTATAGATTTTCTTTCCCCTTCGTCATGTGTGCAACACTTAGGTAGTATATTTGGTAGTTGTGTTGAAAAAATATACAGGGTGATCCAAAACTTCAACCCTTAATAGTATAAAATTAATGTTTTTTCATCAAGAAATATAGAAAATGCACCATATACCGAGTGCGCTGTATGTAGTTCTGAATGGTACATGTTCTTACCCCTCGGTTCTCATTCGTCAGCCATATTGTTATGAGGCAATGAGACATATTATGGTATAAAATCTGTTATATTCTGCAAAAAACAGTTAGAAAGTACCAAATATGATATATTCAAGGTAACTTCCCTTCTACGGTAGAGGACTCTGCTTGCACTCACATCATAAAGGGGGCAATGCTCTTCAATTTGAGCTTTATTTCGTTAAAATATGTGCAGAAGTTTCGGAGATATAGCCTTTAGTATATAGTTGTTAGGTGCAATGCACAACAATATAATATATATAAAAATGACATATGTTATATTGTTGAGATGTTACCTAACAACATATTTATACCAAATAGTACAGTTTTGAAGAAAATTGAAGAAAATAGTGTTTGAAGACATACTTTTTCGACTTAAGATGAGTGTCACGTGGTCTCATCAATCCTGCAAGGGTTAAATTGCTTCAAGTATAACAACAGGTACTAACTTCATTTTTTACATTTTTTGTTGTAATCTATAGATTTTCTTTCCCCTTCGTCATGTGTGCAACACTTAGGTAGTATATTTGGTAGTTGTGTTGAAAAAATATACAGGGTGATGCAAAATTTCAACCCTTAATACTATAACATTATTGTTTTTTCATCAAGAAATAAAGAAAATGCACCATATACCGAGTGCGCTGTATGTAGTTCTGAATGGTACATGTTCTTACCCCTCGGTTGTCATTCGTCAGCCATATTGTTATGAGGCAATGAGACATATTATGGGACAAAATCTGTTATATTCTGAAAAAAAAAACCAGTTAGAAAGCCCCAAATATGATAAAAAAAAGGTAACTTCCCTTCTACGGTAGAGGACTCTGCATGCACTCACATCATAAAGTGGGCAATGCTCTTCAATTTGAGCTTTAATTCGTTAAAATATGTGCAGAAGTTTCGGAGATATAGCCTTTAGTATATAGTAGTTAGGTGCAATGCCCAACAATATAATATATATAAAAATGACATATGTTATATTGTTGAGATGTTACCTAACAACATATTTATACCAAATAGTACAGTTTTGAAGAAAATTGAAGAAAATAGTGTTTGAAGACATACTTTTTCGACTTAAGATGAGTGTCACGTGGTCTCATCAATCCTGCAAGGGTTAAATTACTTCAAGTATAACAACAGGTACTAACTTCATTTTTTACATTTTTTGTTGTAATCTATAGATTTTCTTTCCCCTTTATCATGTGTGCAACACTTAGGTAGTATATTTGGTAGTTGTGTAGAAAAAATATACAGGGTGATGCAAAACTTCAACCCTTAATAGTATAAAATTATTGTTTTTTCATCAAGAAATAAAGAAAATGCACCATATACCGAGTGCGATGTATGTAGTTCTGAATGGTACATGTTCTTACCCCTCGGTTCTCATTCGTCACCCATATTGTTATGAGGCAATGAGACATATTATGGTATAAAATCTGTTATATTCTGCAAAAAACAGTTAGAAAGTACCAAATATGATATATACAAGGTAACTTCCCTTCTACGGTAGAGGACTCTGCTTGCACTCACATCATAAAGGGGGCAATGCTCTTCAATTTGAGCTTTAATTCGTTAAAATATGTGCAGAAGTTTCGGAGATATAGCCTTTAGTATATAGTAGTTAGGTACAATGCCCAACAATATAATATATATAAAAATGACATATGTTATATTGTTGAGATGTTACCTAACAACATATTTATACCAAATAGTACAGTTTTGAAGAAAATTGAAGAAAATAGTGTTTGAAGACATACTTTTTCGACTTAAGATGAGTGTCACGTGGTCTCATCAATCCTGCAAGGGTTAAATTGCTTCAAGTATAACAACAGGTACTAACTTCATTTTTTACATTTTTTTTGTAATCTATAGATTTTCTATCCCCTTCGTCATGTGTGCAACACTTAGGTAGTATATTTGGTAGTTGTGTTGAAAAAATATACAGGGTGATGCAAAATTTCAACCCTTAATACTATAAAATTATTGTTTTTTCATCAAGAAATAAAGAAAATGCACCATATACCGAGTGCGCTGTATGTAGTTCTGAATGGTACATGTTCTTACCCCTCGGTTGTCATTCGTCAGCCATATTGTTATGAGGCAATGAGACATATTATGGGATAAAATCTCTTATATTCTGAAAAAAAAAACAGTTAGAAAGTACCAAATATGATATATACAAGGTAACTTCCCTTCTACGGTAGAGGACTCTGCTTGCACTCACATCATAAAGGGAGCAATGCTCTCCAATTTGAGCTTTATTTCGTTAAAATATGTGCAGAAGTTTCGGAGATATAGCCTTTAGTATATAGTTGTTAGGTGCAATGCACAACAATATAATATATATAAAAATGACATATGTTATATTGTTGAGATGTTACCTAACAACATATTTATACCAAATAGTACAGTTTTGAAGAAAATTGAAGAAAATAGTGTTTGAAGACATACTTTTTCGACTTAAGATGAGTGTCACGTGGTCTCATCAATCCTGCAAGGGTTAAATTGCTTCAAGTATAACAACAGGTACTAACTTCATTTTTTACATTTTTTGTTGTAATCTATAGATTTTCTTTCCCCTTTATCATGTGTGCAACACTTAGGTAGTATATTTGGTAGTTGTGTAGAAAAAATATACAGGGTGATCCAAAACTTCAACCCTTAATAGTATAAAATTATTGTTTTTTCATCAAGAAATAAAGAAAATGCACCATATACCGAGTGCGCTGTATGTAGTTCTGAATGGTACATGTTCTTACCCCTCGGTTCTCATTCGTCAGCCATATTGTTATGAGGCAATGAGACATATTATGGTATAAAATCTGTTATATTCTGAAAAAAAAAACAGTTAGAAAGCCCCAAATATGATATATACAAGGTAACTTCCCTTCTACGGTAGAGGACTCTGCTTGCACTCACATCATAAAGGGGGCAATGCTCTTCAATTTGAGCTTTATTTCGTTAAAATATGTGCAGAAGTTTCGGAGATATAGCCTTTAGTATATAGTTGTTAGGTGCAATGCACAACAATCTATATTATAAAAGAGAACGTACAAATCCTTTGTTCCCTCATCACGCTAATACGGCTGAACCAATTTCTTTTATTTTTGGGGGGTTATTAGGATTTGGACCCTAGATGGTTTTTATCATATCACTTTAATTTTAAAATTACCAGTGTCATGAGATAATTGACCATTCAAGTGTCCATAACGTACAAATCCTTTGTTAGTTCATCATAGGTATAAAAATAAACGTATTTATATGCAACCCGCATGACCGTGTCACTCGGCGGGTTAACATAAATGACAGGCGCTATAATGTTAACATTTACTGCAATTTGAAAGCGAAAAAGTAAAAATTATCTAAGTAACAAAGTTTATTGCGTTCCGGGGTGACCGCAGCGAAGCGGGGTGAACGCTGCTAGTATAATATATATAAAAATGACATATGTTATATTGTTGAGGTGTTACCTAACAACATATTTATACCAAATAGTACAGTTTTGAAGAAAATTGAAGAAAATAGTGTTTGAAGACATACTTTTTCGACTTAAGATGAGTGTCACGTGGTCTCATCAATCCTGCAAGGGCTTCAAGTATAACAACAGGTACTAACTTCATTTTTTACATTTTTTGTTGTAATCTATAGATTTTCTTTCCCCTTCGTCATGTGTGCAACACTTAGGTAGTATATTTGGTAGTTGTGTTGAAAAAATATACAGGGTGATCCAAAACTTCAACCCTTAATAGTATAAAATTAATGTTTTTTCATCAAGAAATATAGAAAATGCACCATATACCGAGTGCGCTGTATGTAGTTCTGAATGGTACATGTTCTTACCCCTCGGTTCTCATTCGTCAGCCATATTGTTATGAGGCAATGAGACATATTATGGTATAAAATCTGTTATATTCTGCAAAAAACAGTTAGAAAGTACCAAATATGATATATTCAAGGTAACTTCCCTTCTACGGTAGAGGACTCTGCTTGCACTCACATCATAAAGGGGGCAATGCTCTTCAATTTGAGCTTTATTTCGTTAAAATATGTGCAGAAGTTTCGGAGATATAGCCTTTAGTATATAGTTGTTAGGTGCAATGCACAACAATATAATATATATAAAAATGACATATGTTATATTGTTGAGATGTTACCTAACAACATATTTATACCAAATAGTACAGTTTTGAAGAAAATTGAAGAAAATATTGTTTGAAGACATACTTTTTCGACTTAAGATGAGTGTCACGTGGTCTCATCAATCCTGCAAGGGTTAAATTGCTTCAAGTATAACAACAGGTACTAACTTCATTTTTTACATTTTTTGTTGTAATCTATAGATTTTCTTTCCCCTTCGTCATGTGTGCAACACTTAGGTAGTATATTTGGTAGTTGTGTTGAAAAAATATACAGGGTGATGCAAAATTTCAACCCTTAATACTATAACATTATTGTTTTTTCATCAAGAAATAAAGAAAATGCACCATATACCGAGTGCGCTGTATGTAGTTCTGAATGGTACATGTTCTTACCCCTCGGTTGTCATTCGTCAGCCATATTGTTATGAGGCAATGAGACATATTATGGGACAAAATCTGTTATATTCTGAAAAAAAAAACCAGTTAGAAAGCCCCAAATATGATAAAAAAAAGGTAACTTCCCTTCTACGGTAGAGGACTCTGCATGCACTCACATCATAAAGTGGGCAATGCTCTTCAATTTGAGCTTTAATTCGTTAAAATATGTGCAGAAGTTTCGGAGATATAGCCTTTAGTATATAGTAGTTAGGTGCAATGCCCAACAATATAATATATATAAAAATGACATATGTTATATTGTTGAGATGTTACCTAACAACATATTTATACCAAATAGTACAGTTTTGAAGAAAATTGAAGAAAATAGTGTTTGAAGACATACTTTTTCGACTTAAGATGAGTGTCACGTGGTCTCATCAATCCTGCAAGGGTTAAATTACTTCAAGTATAACAACAGGTACTAACTTCATTTTTTACATTTTTTGTTGTAATCTATAGATTTTCTTTCCCCTTTATCATGTGTGCAACACTTAGGTAGTATATTTGGTAGTTGTGTAGAAAAAATATACAGGGTGATGCAAAACTTCAACCCTTAATAGTATAAAATTATTGTTTTTTCATCAAGAAATAAAGAAAATGCACCATATACCGAGTGCGATGTATGTAGTTCTGAATGGTACATGTTCTTACCCCTCGGTTCTCATTCGTCACCCATATTGTTATGAGGCAATGAGACATATTATGGTATAAAATCTGTTATATTCTGCAAAAAACAGTTAGAAAGTACCAAATATGATATATACAAGGTAACTTCCCTTCTACGGTAGAGGACTCTGCTTGCACTCACATCATAAAGGGGGCAATGCTCTTCAATTTGAGCTTTAATTCGTTAAAATATGTGCAGAAGTTTCGGAGATATAGCCTTTAGTATATAGTAGTTAGGTACAATGCCCAACAATATAATATATATAAAAATGACATATGTTATATTGTTGAGATGTTACCTAACAACATATTTATACCAAATAGTACAGTTTTGAAGAAAATTGAAGAAAATAGTGTTTGAAGACATACTTTTTCGACTTAAGATGAGTGTCACGTGGTCTCATCAATCCTGCAAGGGTTAAATTGCTTCAAGTATAACAACAGGTACTAACTTCATTTTTTACATTTTTTTTTGTAATCTATAGATTTTCTATCCCCTTCGTCATGTGTGCAACACTTAGGTAGTATATTTGGTAGTTGTGTTGAAAAAATATACAGGGTGATGCAAAATTTCAACCCTTAATACTATAACATTATTGTTTTTTCATCAAGAAATAAAGAAAATGCACCATATACCGAGTGCGCTGTATGTAGTTCTGAATGGTACATGTTCTTACCCCTCGGTTGTCATTCGTCAGCCATATTGTTATGAGGCAATGAGACATATTATGGGATAAAATCTCTTATATTCTGAAAAAAAAACAGTTAGAAAGCCCCAAATATGATATATACAAGGTAACTTCCCTTCTACGGTAGAGGACTCTGCTTGCACTCACATCATAAAGGGGGCAATGCTCTCCAATTTGAGCTTTATTTCGTTAAAATATGTGCAGAAGTTTCGGAGATATAGCCTTTAGTATATAGTTGTTAGGTGCAATGCACAACAATATAATATATATAAAAATGACATATGTTATATTGTTGAGATGTTACCTAACAACATATTTATACCAAATAGTACAGTTTTGAAGAAAATTAAAGAAAATAGTGTTTGAAGACATACTTTTTCGACTTAAGATGAGTGTCAGGTGGTCTCATCAATCCTGCAAGGGCTTCAAGTATAACAACAGGTACTAACTTCATTTTTTACATTTTCTGTTGTAATCTATAGATTTTCTTTCCCCTTCGTCATGTGTGCAACACTTAGGTAGTATATTTGGTAGTTGTGTTGAAAAAATATACAGGGTGATCCAAAACTTCAACCCTTAATAGTATAAAATTATTGTTTTTTCATCAAGAAATAAAGAAAATGCACCATATACCGAGTGCGCTGTATGTAGTTCTGAATGGTACATGTTCTTACCCCTCGGTTCTCATTCGTCAGCCATATTGTTATGAGGCAATGAGACATATTATGGTATAAAATCTGTTATATTCTGCAAAAAACAGTTAGAAAGTACCAAATATGATATATACAAGGTAACTTCCCTTCTACGGTAGAGGACTCTGCTTGCACTCACATCATAAAGGGGGCAATGCTCTTCAATTTGAGCTTTAACTCGTTAAAATATGTGCAGAAGTTTCGGAGATATAGCCTTTAGTATATGGTAGTTAGGTGCAATGCCCAACAATATAATATATATAAAAATGACATATATTATATTGTTGAGATGTTACCTAACAACATATTTATACCAAATAGTACAGTTTTGAAGAAAATTGAAGAAAATAGTGTTTGAAGACATACTTTTTCGACTTAAGATGAGTGTCACGTGGTCTCATCAATCCTGCAAGGGTTAAATTGCTTCAAGTATAACAACAGGTACTAACTTAATTTTTTACATTTTTTGTTGTAACCTATAGATTTTCTTTCCCCTTCATCATGTGTGCAACACTTAGGTAGTATATTTGGTAGTTGTGTAGAAAAAATATACAGGGTGATGCAAAACTTCAACCCTTAATAGTATACAATTATTGTTTTTTCATCAAGATATAAAGAAAATGCACCATATACCGAGTGCGCTGTATGTAGTTCTGAATGGTACATGTTCTTACCCCTCGGTTCTCATTCGTCAGCCATATTTTTATGAGGCAATGAGACATATTATGGTATAAAATCTGTTATATTCTGCAAAAAACAGTTAGAAAGTACCAAATATGATATATACAAGGTAACTTCCCTTCTACGGTAGAAGACTCTGCTTGCACTCACATCATAAAGGGGCAATGCTCTCCAATTTGAGCTTTATTTCGTTAAAATATGTGCAGAAGTTTCGGAGATATAGCCTTTAGTATATAGTTGTTAGGTGCAATGCACAACAATATAATATATATAAAAATGACATATGTTATATTGTTGAGATGTTACCTAACAACATATTTATACCAAATAGTACAGTTTTGAAGAAAATTAAAGAAAATAGTGTTTGAAGACATACTTTTTCGACTTAAGATGAGTGTCAGGTGGTCTCATCAATCCTGCAAGGGCTTCAAGTATAACAACAGGTACTAACTTCATTTTTTACATTTTTTGTTGTAATCTATAGATTTTCTTTCCCCTTCGTCATGTGTGCAACACTTAGGTAGTATATTTGGTAGTTGTGTTGAAAAAATATACAGGGTGATCCAAAACTTCAACCCTTAATAGTATAAAATTATTGTTTTTTCATCAAGAAATAAAGAAAATGCACCATATACCGAGTGCGCTGTATGTAGTTCTGAATGGTACATGTTCTTACCCCTCGGTTCTCATTCGTCAGCTATATTGTTATGAGGCAATGAGACATATTATGGTATAAAATCTGTTATATTCTGCAAAAAACAGTTAGAAAGTACCAAATATGATATATACAAGGTAACTTCCCTTCTACGGTAGAGGACTCTGCTTGCACTCACATCATAAAGGGGGCAATGCTCTTCAATTTGAGCTTTATTTCGTTAAAATATGTGCAGAAGTTTCGGAGATATAGCCTTTAGTATATAGTTGTTAGGTGCAATGCACAACAATATAATATATATAAAAATGACATATGTTATATTGTTGAGATGTTACCTAACAACATATTTATACCAAATAGTACAGTTTTGAAGAAAATTGAAGAAAATAGTGTTTGAAGACATACTTTTTCGACTTAATATGAGTGTCACGTGGTCTCATCAATCCTGCAAGGGTTAAATTGCTTCAAGTATAACAACAGGTACTAACTTCATTTTTTACATTTTTTGTTGTAATCTATAGATTCTCTTTCCCCTTTATCATGTGTGCAACACTTAGGTAGTATATTTGGTAGTTGTGTAGAAAAAATATACAGGGTGATCCAAAACTTCAACCCTTAATAGTATAAAATTATTGTTTTTTCATCAAGAAATAAAGAAAATGCACCATATACCGAGTGCGCTGTATGTAGTTCTGAATGGTACATGTTCTTACCCCTCGGTTCTCATTCGTCAGCCATATTGTTATGAGGCAATGAGACATATTATGGTATAAAATCTGTTATATTCTGCAAAAAACAGTTAGAAAGTACCAAATATGATATATTCAAGGTAACTTCCCTTCTACGGTAGAGGACTCTGCTTGCACTCACATCATAAAGGGGGCAATGCTCTTCAACTTGAGCTTTATTTCGTTAAAATATGTGCAGAAGTTTCGGAGATATAGCCTTTAGTATATAGTTGTTAGGTGCAATGCACAACAATATAATATATATAAAAATGACATATGTTATATTGTTGAGATGTTACCTAACAACATATTTATACCAAATAGTACAGTTTTGAAGAAAATTGAAGAAAATAGTGTTTGAAGACATACTTTTTCGACTTAAGATGAGTGTCACGTGGTCTCATCAATCCTGCAAGGGTTAAATTGCTTCAAGTATAACAACAGGTACTAACTTCATTTTTTACATTTTTTGTTGTAATCTATAGATTTTCTTTCCCCTTCGTCATGTGTGCAACACTTAGGTAGTATATTTGGTAGTTGTGTTGAAAAAATATACAGGGTGATGCAAAATTTCAACCCTTAATACTATAACATTATTGTTTTTTCATCAAGAAATAAAGAAAATGCACCATATACCGAGTGCGCTGTATGTAGTTCTGAATGGTACATGTTCTCACCCCTCGGTTGTCATTCGTCAGCCATATTGTTATGAGGCAATGAGACATATTATGGGACAAAATCTGTTATATTCTGAAAAAAAAACAGTTAGAAAGCCCCAAATATGATAAAAAAAGGTAACTTCCCTTCTACGGTAGAGGACTCTGCATGCACTCACATCATAAAGGGGCAATGCTCTCCAATTTGAGCTTTATTTCGTTAAAATATGTGCAGAAGTTTCGGAGATATAGCCTTTAGTATATAGTTGTTAGGTGCAATGCACAACAATATAATATATATAAAAATGACATATGTTATATTGTTGAGATGTTACCTAACAACATATTTATACCAAATAGTACAGTTTTGAAGAAAATTAAAGAAAATAGTGTTTGAAGACATACTTTTTCGACTTAAGATGAGTGTCAGGTGGTCTCATCAATCCTGCAAGGGCTTCAAGTATAACAACAGGTACTAACTTCATTTTTTACATTTTCTGTTGTAATCTATAGATTTTCTTTCCCCTTCGTCATGTGTGCAACACTTAGGTAGTATATTTGGTAGTTGTGTTGAAAAAATATACAGGGTGATCCAAAACTTCAACCCTTAATAGTATAAAATTATTGTTTTTTCATCAAGAAATAAAGAAAATGCACCATATACCGAGTGCGCTGTATGTAGTTCTGAATGGTACATGTTCTTACCCCTCGGTTCTCATTCGTCAGCCATATTGTTATGAGGCAATGAGACATATTATGGTATAAAATCTGTTATATTCTGCAAAAAACAGTTAGAAAGTACCAAATATGATATATACAAGGTAACTTCCCTTCTACGGTAGAGGACTCTGCTTGCACTCACATCATAAAGGGGGCAATGCTCTTCAATTTGAGCTTTAACTCGTTAAAATATGTGCAGAAGTTTCGGAGATATAGCCTTTAGTATATGGTAGTTAGGTGCAATGCCCAACAATATAATATATATAAAAATGACATATATTATATTGTTGAGATGTTACCTAACAACATATTTATACCAAATAGTACAGTTTTGAAGAAAATTGAAGAAAATAATGTTTGAAGACATACTTTTTCGACTTAAGATGAGTGTCACGTGGTCTCATCAATCCTGCAAGGGTTAAATTGCTTCAAGTATAACAACAGGTACTAACTTAATTTTTTACATTTTTTGTTGTAACCTATAGATTTTCTTTCCCCTTCATCATGTGTGCAACACTTAGGTAGTATATTTGGTAGTTGTGTAGAAAAAATATACAGGGTGATGCAAAACTTCAACCCTTAATAGTATAAAATTATTGTTTTTTCATCAAGATATAAAGAAAATGCACCATATACCGAGTGCGCTGTATGTAGTTCTGAATGGTACATGTTCTTACCCCTCGGTTCTCATTCGTCAGCCATATTTTTATGAGGCAATGAGACATATTATGGTATAAAATCTGTTATATTCTGCAAAAAACAGTTAGAAAGTACCAAATATGATATATACAAGGTAACTTCCCTTCTACGGTAGAGGACTCTGCTTGCACTCACATCATAAAGGGGCAATGCTCTCCAATTTGAGCTTTATTTCGTTAAAATATGTGCAGAAGTTTCGGAGATATAGCCTTTAGTATATAGTTGTTAGGTGCAATGCACAACAATATAATATATATAAAAATGACATATGTTATATTGTTGAGATGTTACCTAACAACATATTTATACCAAATAGTACAGTTTTGAAGAAAATTAAAGAAAATAGTGTTTGAAGACATACTTTTTCGACTTAAGATGAGTGTCAGGTGGTCTCATCAATCCTGCAAGGGCTTCAAGTATAACAACAGGTACTAACTTCATTTTTTACATTTTTTGTTGTAATCTATAGATTTTCTTTCCCCTTTATCATGTGTGCAACACTTAGGTAGTATATTTGGTAGTTGTGTAGAAAAAATATACAGGGTGATGCAAAACTTCAACCCTTAATAGTATAAAATTATTGTTTTTTCATCAACAAATAAAGAAAATGCACCATATACCGAGTGCGATGTATGTAGTTCTGAATGGTACATGTTCTTACCCCTCGGTTCTCATTCGTCAGCCATATTGTTATGAGGCAATGAGACATATTGTGGTGTAAAATCTGTTATATTCTGCAAAAAACAGTTAGAAAGTACCAAATATGATATATACAAGGTAACTTCCCTTCTACGGTAGAGGACTCTGCTTGCACTCACATCATAAAGGGGGCAATGCTCTTCAATTTGAGCTTTAACTCGTTAAAATATGTGCAGAAGTTTCGGAGATATAGCCTTTAGTATATGGTAGTTAGGTGCAATGCCCAACAATATAATATATATAAAAATGACATATATTATATTGTTGAGATGTTACCTAACAACATATTTATACCAAATAGTACAGTTTTGAAGAAAATTGAAGAAAATAATGTTTGAAGACATACTTTTTCGACTTAAGATGAGTGTCACGTGGTCTCATCAATCCTGCAAGGGTTAAATTGCTTCAAGTATAACAACAGGTACTAACTTAATTTTTTACATTTTTTGTTGTAACCTATAGATTTTCTTTCCCCTTCATCATGTGTGCAACACTTAGGTAGTATATTTGGTAGTTGTGTAGAAAAAATATACAGGGTGATGCAAAACTTCAACCCTTAATAGTATAAAATTATTGTTTTTTCATCAAGATATAAAGAAAATGCACCATATACCGAGTGCGCTGTATGTAGTTCTGAATGGTACATGTTCTTACCCCTCGGTTCTCATTCGTCAGCCATATTTTTATGAGGCAATGAGACATATTATGGTATAAAATCTGTTATATTCTGCAAAAAACAGTTAGAAAGTACCAAATATGATATATACAAGGTAACTTCCCTTCTACGGTAGAGGACTCTGCTTGCACTCACATCGTAAAGGGGCAATGCTCTCCAATTTGAGCTTTATTTCGTTAAAATATGTGCAGAAGTTTCGGAGATATAGCCTTTAGTATATGGTAGTTAGGTGCAATGCCCAACAATATAATATATATAAAAATGACATATATTATATTGTTGAGATGTTACCTAACAACATATTTATACCAAATAGTACAGTTTTGAAGAAAATTGAAGAAAATAGTGTTTGAAGACATACTTTTTCGACTTAAGATGAGTGTCACGTGGTCTCATCAATCCTGCAAGGGTTAAATTGCTTCAAGTATAACAACAGGTACTAACTTAATTTTTTACATTTTTTGTTCTAACCTATAGATTTTCTTTCCCCTTTATCATGTGTGCAACACTTAGGTAGTATATTTGGTAGTTGTGTAGAAAAAATATACAGGGTGATGCAAAATTTCAACCCTTAATACTATAAAATTATTGTTTTTTCATCAAGAAATAAAGAAAATGCACCATATACCGAGTGCGCTGTATGTAGTTCTGAATGGTACATGTTCTTACCCCTCGGTTGTCATTCGTCAGCCATATTGTTATGAGGCAATGAGACATATTATGGGATAAAATCTGTTATATTCTGAAAAAAAAACAGTTAGAAAGCCCCAAATATGATATATACAAGGTAACTTCCCTTCTACGGTAGAGGACTCTGCTTGCACTCACATCATAAAGGGGGCAATGCTCTTCAATTTGAGCTTTAATTCGTTAAAATATGTGCAGAAGTTTCGGAGATATAGCCTTTAGTATATAGTAGTTAGGTGCAATGCCCAACAATATAATATATATAAAAATGACATATATTATATTGTTGAGATGTTACCTAACAACATATTTATACCAAATAGTACAGTTTTGAAGAAAATTGAAGAAAATAATGTTTGAAGACATACTTTTTCGACTTAAGATGAGTGTCACGTGGTCTCATCAATCCTGCAAGGGTTAAATTGCTTCAAGTATAACAACAGGTACTAACTTAATTTTTTACATTTTTTGTTGTAACCTATAGATTTTCTTTCCCCTTCATCATGTGTGCAACACTTAGGTAGTATATTTGGTAGTTGTGTAGAAAAAATATACAGGGTGATGCAAAACTTCAACCCTTAATAGTATACAATTATTGTTTTTTCATCAAGATATAAAGAAAATGCACCATATACCGAGTGCGCTGTATGTAGTTCTGAATGGTACATGTTCTTACCCCTCGGTTCTCATTCGTCAGCCATATTTTTATGAGGCAATGAGACATATTATGGTATAAAATCTGTTATATTCTGCAAAAAACAGTTAGAAAGTACCAAATATGATATATACAAGGTAACTTCCCTTCTACGGTAGAGGACTCTGCTTGCACTCACATCATAAAGGGGGCAATGCTCTTCAATTTGAGCTTTAATTCGTTAAAATATGTGCAGAAGTTTCGGAGATATAGCCTTTAGTATATAGTAGTTAGGTACAATGCCCAACAATATAATATATATAAAAATGACATATGTTATATTGTTGAGATGTTACCTAACAACATATTTATACCAAATAGTACAGTTTTGAAGAAAATTGAAGAAAATAGTGTTTGAAGACATACTTTTTCGACTTAAGATGAGTGTCACGTGGTCTCATCAATCCTGCAAGGGTTAAATTGCTTCAAGTATAACAACAGGTACTAACTTCATTTTTTACATTTTTTTTGTAATCTATAGATTTTCTATCCCCTTCGTCATGTGTGCAACACTTAGGTAGTATATTTGGTAGTTGTGTTGAAAAAATATACAGGGTGATGCAAAATTTCAACCCTTAATACTATAACATTATTGTTTTTTCATCAAGAAATAAAGAAAATGCACCATATACCGAGTGCGCTGTATGTAGTTCTGAATGGTACATGTTCTTACCCCTCGGTTGTCATTCGTCAGCCATATTGTTATGAGGCAATGAGACATATTATGGGATAAAATCTCTTATATTCTGAAAAAAAAACAGTTAGAAAGCCCCAAATATGATATATACAAGGTAACTTCCCTTCTACGGTAGAGGACTCTGCTTGCACTCACATCATAAAGGGGGCAATGCTCTCCAATTTGAGCTTTATTTCGTTAAAATATGTGCAGAAGTTTCGGAGATATAGCCTTTAGTATATAGTTGTTAGGTGCAATGCACAACAATATAATATATATAAAAATGACATATGTTATATTGTTGAGATGTTACCTAACAACATATTTATACCAAATAGTACAGTTTTGAAGAAAATTAAAGAAAATAGTGTTTGAAGACATACTTTTTCGACTTAAGATGAGTGTCAGGTGGTCTCATCAATCCTGCAAGGGCTTCAAGTATAACAACAGGTACTAACTTCATTTTTTACATTTTCTGTTGTAATCTATAGATTTTCTTTCCCCTTCGTCATGTGTGCAACACTTAGGTAGTATATTTGGTAGTTGTGTTGAAAAAATATACAGGGTGATCCAAAACTTCAACCCTTAATAGTATAAAATTATTGTTTTTTCATCAAGAAATAAAGAAAATGCACCATATACCGAGTGCGCTGTATGTAGTTCTGAATGGTACATGTTCTTACCCCTAGGTTCTCATTCGTCAGCCATATTGTTATGAGGCAATGAGACATATTATGGTATAAAATCTGTTATATTCTGCAAAAAACAGTTAGAAAGTACCAAATATGATATATACAAGGTAACTTCCCTTCTACGGTAGAGGACTCTGCTTGCACTCACATCATAAAGGGGGCAATGCTCTTCAATTTGAGCTTTAACTCGTTAAAATATGTGCAGAAGTTTCGGAGATATAGCCTTTAGTATATGGTAGTTAGGTGCAATGCCCAACAATATAATATATATAAAAATGACATATATTATATTGTTGAGATGTTACCTAACAACATATTTATACCAAATAGTACAGTTTTGAAGAAAATTGAAGAAAATAATGTTTGAAGACATACTTTTTCGACTTAAGATGAGTGTCACGTGGTCTCATCAATCCTGCAAGGGTTAAATTGCTTCAAGTATAACAACAGGTACTAACTTAATTTTTTACATTTTTTGTTGTAACCTATAGATTTTCTTTCCCCTTCATCATGTGTGCAACACTTAGGTAGTATATTTGGTAGTTGTGTAGAAAAAATATACAGGGTGATGCAAAACTTCAACCCTTAATAGTATAAAATTATTGTTTTTTCATCAAGATATAAAGAAAATGCACCATATACCGAGTGCGCTGTATGTAGTTCTGAATGGTACATGTTCTTACCCCTCGGTTCTCATTCGTCAGCCATATTTTTATGAGGCAATGAGACATATTATGGTATAAAATCTGTTATATTCTGCAAAAAACAGTTAGAAAGTACCAAATATGATATATACAAGGTAACTTCCCTTCTACGGTAGAGGACTCTGCTTGCACTCACATCGTAAAGGGGCAATGCTCTCCAATTTGAGCTTTATTTCGTTAAAATATGTGCAGAAGTTTCGGAGATATAGCCTTTAGTATATGGTAGTTAGGTGCAATGCCCAACAATATAATATATATAAAAATGACATATATTATATTGTTGAGATGTTACCTAACAACATATTTATACCAAATAGTACAGTTTTGAAGAAAATTGAAGAAAATAGTGTTTGAAGACATACTTTTTCGACTTAAGATGAGTGTCACGTGGTCTCATCAATCCTGCAAGGGTTAAATTGCTTCAAGTATAACAACAGGTACTAACTTAATTTTTTACATTTTTTGTTCTAACCTATAGATTTTCTTTCCCCTTTATCATGTGTGCAACACTTAGGTAGTATATTTGGTAGTTGTGTAGAAAAAATATACAGGGTGATGCAAAATTTCAACCCTTAATACTATAAAATTATTGTTTTTTCATCAAGAAATAAAGAAAATGCACCATATACCGAGTGCGCTGTATGTAGTTCTGAATGGTACATGTTCTTACCCCTCGGTTGTCATTCGTCAGCCATATTGTTATGAGGCAATGAGACATATTATGGGATAAAATCTGTTATATTCTGAAAAAAAAACAGTTAGAAAGCCCCAAATATGATATATACAAGGTAACTTCCCTTCTACGGTAGAGGACTCTGCTTGCACTCACATCATAAAGGGGGCAATGCTCTTCAATTTGAGCTTTAATTCGTTAAAATATGTGCAGAAGTTTCGGAGATATAGCCTTTAGTATATAGTAGTTAGGTGCAATGCCCAACAATATAATATATATAAAAATGACATATATTATATTGTTGAGATGTTACCTAACAACATATTTATACCAAATAGTACAGTTTTGAAGAAAATTGAAGAAAATAATGTTTGAAGACATACTTTTTCGACTTAAGATGAGTGTCACGTGGTCTCATCAATCCTGCAAGGGTTAAATTGCTTCAAGTATAACAACAGGTACTAACTTAATTTTTTACATTTTTTGTTGTAACCTATAGATTTTCTTTCCCCTTCATCATGTGTGCAACACTTAGGTAGTATATTTGGTAGTTGTGTAGAAAAAATATACAGGGTGATGCAAAACTTCAACCCTTAATAGTATACAATTATTGTTTTTTCATCAAGATATAAAGAAAATGCACCATATACCGAGTGCGCTGTATGTAGTTCTGAATGGTACATGTTCTTACCCCTCGGTTCTCATTCGTCAGCCATATTTTTATGAGGCAATGAGACATATTATGGTATAAAATCTGTTATATTCTGCAAAAAACAGTTAGAAAGTACCAAATATGATATATACAAGGTAACTTCCCTTCTACGGTAGAGGACTCTGCTTGCACTCACATCATAAAGGGGGCAATGCTCTTCAATTTGAGCTTTAATTCGTTAAAATATGTGCAGAAGTTTCGGAGATATAGCCTTTAGTATATAGTAGTTAGGTACAATGCCCAACAATATAATATATATAAAAATGACATATGTTATATTGTTGAGATGTTACCTAACAACATATTTATACCAAATAGTACAGTTTTGAAGAAAATTGAAGAAAATAGTGTTTGAAGACATACTTTTTCGACTTAAGATGAGTGTCACGTGGTCTCATCAATCCTGCAAGGGTTAAATTGCTTCAAGTATAACAACAGGTACTAACTTCATTTTTTACATTTTTTTTGTAATCTATAGATTTTCTATCCCCTTCGTCATGTGTGCAACACTTAGGTAGTATATTTGGTAGTTGTGTTGAAAAAATATACAGGGTGATGCAAAATTTCAACCCTTAATACTATAACATTATTGTTTTTTCATCAAGAAATAAAGAAAATGCACCATATACCGAGTGCGCTGTATGTAGTTCTGAATGGTACATGTTCTTACCCCTCGGTTGTCATTCGTCAGCCATATTGTTATGAGGCAATGAGACATATTATGGGATAAAATCTCTTATATTCTGAAAAAAAAACAGTTAGAAAGCCCCAAATATGATATATACAAGGTAACTTCCCTTCTACGGTAGAGGACTCTGCTTGCACTCACATCATAAAGGGGGCAATGCTCTCCAATTTGAGCTTTATTTCGTTAAAATATGTGCAGAAGTTTCGGAGATATAGCCTTTAGTATATAGTTGTTAGGTGCAATGCACAACAATATAATATATATAAAAATGACATATGTTATATTGTTGAGATGTTACCTAACAACATATTTATACCAAATAGTACAGTTTTGAAGAAAATTAAAGAAAATAGTGTTTGAAGACATACTTTTTCGACTTAAGATGAGTGTCAGGTGGTCTCATCAATCCTGCAAGGGCTTCAAGTATAACAACAGGTACTAACTTCATTTTTTACATTTTCTGTTGTAATCTATAGATTTTCTTTCCCCTTCGTCATGTGTGCAACACTTAGGTAGTATATTTGGTAGTTGTGTTGAAAAAATATACAGGGTGATCCAAAACTTCAACCCTTAATAGTATAAAATTATTGTTTTTTCATCAAGAAATAAAGAAAATGCACCATATACCGAGTGCGCTGTATGTAGTTCTGAATGGTACATGTTCTTACCCCTAGGTTCTCATTCGTCAGCCATATTGTTATGAGGCAATGAGACATATTATGGTATAAAATCTGTTATATTCTGCAAAAAACAGTTAGAAAGTACCAAATATGATATATACAAGGTAACTTCCCTTCTACGGTAGAGGACTCTGCTTGCACTCACATCATAAAGGGGGCAATGCTCTTCAATTTGAGCTTTAACTCGTTAAAATATGTGCAGAAGTTTCGGAGATATAGCCTTTAGTATATGGTAGTTAGGTGCAATGCCCAACAATATAATATATATAAAAATGACATATATTATATTGTTGAGATGTTACCTAACAACATATTTATACCAAATAGTACAGTTTTGAAGAAAATTGAAGAAAATAGTGTTTGAAGACATACTTTTTCGACTTAAGATGAGTGTCACGTGGTCTCAT